>NW_027529481.1:0-237050 GCF_008692635.1 Crocuta crocuta | reverse complement strand
ATAAAAAAAAAAAAAAAAAAAAAAAAAAAAAAAAAAAAAGAAAAATACACTAATTAGGCAACATCTCTGTGCAATTACTTCTACAAGATGATTATGAGTTATCTCAGGCATTTATTCAACATACCTTTTAGCAAATCCATCTATATTGGAAAACTACTACCTGTGGGCCACACCTACCTTGCTACCTGTTTTGATAAGTAAAGTTTTATTGCAATCTGGCCATGCCCATTCACTTATAAAATTGTTTTTTGCTGCTTTCATGCCACAATGGCAGAATTGATTAGTGGCAACAGAGACAACAGGGCCTGAAGAGGTGAAAATACTTATATTTGACCCTTTAAAAAAAGAAAAATTGCTGACCCCTTCTCAACATAAACATGTCAGGGAGGCATAAATACATTTGGGTATTAGCGGAATAGGACATTTGTCAAGAAGAAATGTTTGTAGAGCATGTTCCCTGTTTTTTTCACACTGTAGATTCCATTTTTATTTGTAATGTCTTACGGAATGGTTTACAGTTTTCCTGGTCTTTTTCCCAAGCCACCTCTTTGTAATCCACTGCTTCAAAATTATGTAGCTTGCAGTTATAAAGGCTCCCATGTTTCTAGGTTCTAGATCTTTCTGTGAGTTTTGCTATCAAAGGGATCGTTAGTAAACCAGTTTTCTTTGGATTTCAATTCTGTTACTTATGAAGTGAGAGGTTTAGATGGCATAATCTTGTGCCCTCTCCAAGGCAAGGCTGACTTCGTGGGTGTGTGACCTGTGCAGTTGCTCAGTTTCATTAAAACTTTTGTCTGTAGAGGGGCACCTGGGTGGCTCAGTAGGTTAACTGTCAAACTCTTGATCTTAGGTAATGATCTCACAGTTCATAGGTTTGAGCCCTGCATTGGGCTCCACACTGCACTGACAGTGCAGAGCCTGTTTGGGATTCTCAATGATCTACCTCTTTCTACCCTTTCCCGGCTTGCACTCTCCCTCACTCTTAAAATAAATAAATACACTTAAAAAAAGAAAACAAAAACTTTCATCTATAGATTTTACTAATGTTGTATCCCATGCTGCAACAATTTTTGTCTTTTATCTGGGCTCTCTCTCCGAGACATCAGAACACTGAGAAGTAGCTGAAGCTCAATTGTTTCTTGGGGGATTATCTTTCTACCACTTAACCTCTTTCCCACTGTCCAAGTTTATTCTCTAGACCTTTCCTTTCCTGGATGTCTGGTGCTCCTATATTTTCTGAGATCTCATGAGCCATGGACAAGACATAGATGAATGTTCTTTTCAAACCAGGAAGACTTGTATCTAACACAATCTTGGAATTTAAAACATGCAAGGGACACCTGGGTGCCTCAGTAGGTTGAGCATCTGACTTCAGATCAGGTCATGATATCATGATTCGTGGATTTGATCCTTGCGTCGGGCTCTGTGCTGGCAGCTTGAAGCCTGGAGCTTACTTCGAATTCTGTCCCCCTCTCTCTCACTCTGACTCTCCCCTGCTTTCAGTCTGTCTGTATCTCTCTCTCTCAAAAGTAAATAAATATTAAAATTAAAACATACTAAAGCCAAAGAGATATGACATTATCTAGAGACCTGGTTCTCTCGTTTTATAGATGAAGCTGAGAACCAGAGAAGTCCTGAAACCAGCTCAGGCTAAAGACAAAGCCCAGACCAGATGGAACATGTGATCAGACTACCTATCATCTGCTTATTTGAGCACTTCAAGTGAGTTATGAGGCATTACTAAATTTTCCTACAAAGTACTGTGAATAACAGGGCAGTATCCTCCAGTTATTTCAATAATTCAAGGAGGTATAAGGTTTTTTCAAGTTTTTCAGCAAAGCACTCTCAACTGCAGCCTGATATACAATTAGCATTTTGCTTGAAGCTTGTAAGTAATAAATATAATCACAATGATGGTCATAGTCAAGACCTAATTTTTCCTATGTAACTAATCTGTGTCAAGCAGCGTGCTAATACCTGATGTGCATTCCCCCTTTGCTCCAGTAATAACCTAGTGGTAAGACTTTGTACAAGTAACTTCTTTGCTTCTCAGTTTCCTCATGTGTAAATCAGTAAGCACAGGAGGTACATAATCAAAGTGGAAACAAATGTTAAGCCCAAAGCACAGTGGAAAGTTCTGGATATGTTTTGCTGCATAAAAAGTTAGCCCAAAATGTAGGCGTATGACATAACAATCACGGAAGTCACAATTTAGTGGGTCAAGACTTCAGGAAGGGTGCCAATCACTTGAGAATCTCTCCCGCAGTTGTATTCAGAGGCTGGGTGGAGCGCAGTCATCTGTAGGCTTCCCTAGACTGGATGTTCAAGATGACTCTCTCACATGGCTAGTTGGTCATGCCTAGCTACTACTTATTAATTCACCCGGTGATACTGATAAAAGGGCTAATTGTTGGCTTTTTCAATGTTCCTGTCTCAGAGCAATCAAACTTCTTAAACAGTAGCTGTGTTCCTCCAGAGCAGGGATCTGAATAGAACCAGACAGAAGCTTCATGGTCCTTTCTGTCAGAAGTAGAACTGGCCCCTACTCCACCGTTCAAAGCAGTCCCAAGCCCAAGCAGCAGCAACACCACATTTCCCGATGGAACAAATGCCAAAGATTTGGGGGTTCATAATTTAAAACCATTACATGACCCCTGCTAGGAAAAACCATACTGTCTATACAGGGACAGAAAGTTGATGACATTTAGGTAGCTGGTGATGGCATTCTCTCCAAAGCTAGCCAATCTTCTTTTCTGCACCTTTCATTTCTAACCCCAAAATCTTGGGTATATCCTCCAATTCTCATCTTTGTAAGAAATGACATATTTTTTGAGTTCTGCAGTGCTCACCAATATCTAACCCGATTTGTAACCCACAGAGAAACTGCCAAAATGGGCTGCAGTGTAAGAAATTTCTGTTAATTGCTTTTTGCCAAAAGGAGAAGAAAGATCATGTTAGGAGAGTTTCATAAAATCTTCGTTTTATGTGATCTTACCGACAAAGTCTGCTGGTGGATGGAGGAAAGATCATTTTACAAATTTACAATAAAAATATGTAATCTGTAACTTGGCCTATGTTACAGTAGGAGCATAACCTTCATAATGAGAAACTGTAGAAGTTATAGCTTGATTCAAGTACACAGATTCAGGCTCCCTTTTGTTATCTTTTTAATATTTTATGTAAATTTATGCTTAATATGTGTATGTGGCTCTTGGTGTGTTGTTCTTTGAATGTGAGCAGACACCAAGACTCATACTGAGGCAGCGCTATAATATGTAGGCATTAAAAAACAAGTACATACCAAACAATCAATTAATCAACAAGTATTTATTAGCCTGCTTTGAACAGAATACTGATGTTTAGAGCTAAAAAAAGAGCTACAAAATTCAAGAAAGAGTCTCTTCCCTTGAATAGATTCTACATTAGTTATGTGGAAGAAAGCATAAAAATAATTAAAGAAATATACAGAAGGTATAATCCAAGCAACATAGGCAATAATTTCTCAAGTTGATCAGTGGAAAGAAAAGGGTCTGGGTTACATTTATGAAGGGCTTATTTAAATCCCTGGGGTCCCATACTGCAATGTGCAAAAAAAAAATCTCATAGAACTATAAAGAAGGAACATGCTTCTATGTTTCTTTACTTTCATGTGGAGTAGCCCTGAATTAGCTTGTGATCCGGGGCAAGTGTTAAAATATAGACACTACTTCTATGATACAGCCAAGGCTTATAAACTGATCTGAGAGGTTTATATAACCTTTGCAAGTAGCATATTATCCATCAGAGCCCTAGCTTTTGCTTGGTGGTTGTTGGAGGTACATTGAAGACAAAGGCCAGTGCACCTAGCTGAATTTTAGAATGTTCCACTTGCCTTCTGAGGTTAGTTTGCATCAAGTCCAGCACAAAGAAATAACAATGTTGCAATTCTTCCATTTTATAATAAGTCTATCTTATCACTGTAATAAATGTGAAGCTCATAATTGGCAGTTATGACAGCAACTATTTCAATGCACTTTTGATTATACATGATAAAGTGTATAGATATTTATTTTGACCCTGATACCTTGACCTGGATATCTAATAGGACATATAATAATACTTTCTCCCTGAGTCCTGGGATTTCCTTGACACATTTTGTTATCATTCATTTTTACCTTGTTCTTCTACTTCAGCCCAAATATCTGATGTATCCTCCTTCAGTCACGCTGTCCCACTTTTTATTTTACTTTACATTAAAAAAAATTTATTTCATTTTAGTTTCATTTAGGCTGAGTGCTAAAGAAGACAGGAGGAGCAGAGCCATGGCCTGAGGCAGAAGCATCCCTAATCTGTTGCCTACAAATGGTATGAGAGAAATAGATGGGAAATCTACTTAGATTTTTTTTTTCCCTGCAGCAATGCTGATATAATGAATCAACAGAGCTATTTGCCCCTTGAACTTAACTTGAATAGGGAATTGGTAGGCAGAAAGACAAGAGTTTGTCCCTCTTCATTGTCCTAAATGGTGGAAGGGGGTTGAGTACACATTTATCTTTTATGTCAGCTACATTATTTCCATAATACAGTTTTAGAACAAGCTCATCAAGTTAAATTCTGATGGAAACCATATGAATTACCTTTAAAGTCATTAGAGGGAGAAACATGCTTTGCTAATCTGGGTTTTATGTGTTGAAGACTTGGCTAATATTTCATATATTATACTTTCAGCTATAGAATTTCCATTTTTAATAGATTTTTAGTGTTCTGCTGAGATTTCCTATATTTTCATTTATTACAAGCATATTTCTCTTTATGATATTGAGCACCGTTTTAGCAGCTGCTTTAAATTTTTTTTGAATGTTTTATTTATTTCTGAGAGAGAGAGAGAGACAGTGTGAGCAGGGGAGGGTCAGAGAGAGAGGGGGATACAGAATCTGAAACAGGCTCCAGGATCTGAGCTAGCTGTCAGCACAGAGCCCAATGAGAGGCTCAAACTCACGAACCATGAGATCATGACCTGAGCCAAAGTTGGACGCTTAACTGACTGAGCCACTCAGGCGCCCCTTAGCAGCTGAAGTTATCAAAAGGTTGGCCTCTGTTGATTGTCTTTTCTCTTGGGGATGGGCCATGCTTTCCTGATTTTATTATTCCTTTTATGTTAAATAGCTTTTTATGGTATCTTTGACATCATGAATGGTATAATGCAGAAAATCTGGAAACTGTTATGGTCTTCCCCCAAATATTGATTTTTTAAGTAGGCTGAATTCATCTTCCCTGTGATGGGTAAGCTGCTTAAATTTCATTTGAATACTTTCAATTTTTCTGAGCTGTTTGATATTGGTTTCACTTATGAATGGCCCAGCACTAAGCCAGGTATTAGGGTGCTGACTACACACAGGGTTTGTTTCTCTCATTCTCTGGCGTTCCCATTTCTGGAATTTGCCCTTGACTGTCCTATAGTTGCCATAGCTCTCAAGTCCATCTTCTGGTTCTTGCATGCAGCGTGACCGTGGGCTGCCTACTGGAGTTTCAGGTGCCTTGAAGGATACAGATTTGGGTCTGCCCTTCGGTAGAAGTCATTAAAAAATGAGAGACTTCCCCAGTTTCCCCAGTGCCATTCCCTTCTTCTGAGAGTCAAGTCACATCTAGTTTCTGCCTTTATTTATTTACTTTTTTTACTCTCTGGTGCTTTCAAGTATGTCCCCTGTCCTCAAATTTTCAGTTGTTATCTTCAGAAAGTTTGTCTTGATATGGGCTACTCAACTAAATCAGAAGCAAAAGTTTCAGATAATATTTGAAATGCAGATGGAGATTTGTTATCTACACTGAATATCCCTAATTGAATTAAAATATTTTTTAATTATATGGAATATATTCATCCTCATATTCCAGTCCTCCCACACTCTACTGATAGACTTAAGAGATTATTTTTAAACAAAATACTCTTTATAAACTAATTTCTGTAACGTTAATTAAAAGATAATGTTCATAGTTGTAATTTAAATGATTCATGATCTGCTTTATTTGTAATCTACCCAGAATAAAAGATTTTAAACTCTTCAAAGTATTCTTTTAATTCAATTTGAATTCTTTCCTGGCACCTCTTGATGTGGCCCACCCTTACAAGGAATTACATTTAAAATGACTTTTAAAAAAATGTAAGTGAATAAGGCCACATAAACCATAAGAAATTAGAGAGGGAAAAGAAGCACATTTTACAAGTAATTTTTTTCAACTAGCCTATGTTGTATAAGTTATACATGTGAGTCCACTACCATCTTTCGCTAAATAAATTCTGATTATTTTGTATTTGTTCTATGTTTTTCATGGTGAGAGAAACTTGATAAAAGGACATTTTAGATTTCAGGGTTGATATCAAGCAATCACACAGGAGGAGAAGGTTTTAACTCCAAACAAATTCTGAAGAACACAGCTACTCTGCTTCTCTTCCAGACTAATAAAGACTTTGCATAAACCAAACATACTCTGGTGAGTCAATATGACAAATAAATTGAATTCATGCCCCAAATTGCATACATTTACCAACAGAGCATGTACTGTTTCATTTCTCTTGATACATAATCACCATAAATACAAGCTATTTGCAATACAAAGCATAAGTTATCTAGAAAACCATGACTTATTCACACTGATATCATTTATATGAAAAATATTCTGTACAGCTTGAACAGACCAATTTATGCTTGTATACAAAAAAGCTAGTCATAAATCCTATTGTTTTTGCTTTCATGTTGAATCTTCTACTTCTTGTAATCCCTAATTTAAATCAAGTTTCATTCATAAAAATCATTTTGTGGCATATATCATTACCTTATTTACTCTTCTGGTGATATAAAACATCATGCCCTTGAATGAGCAAATATCACATAAAAAAAATGTAAGAAACAATCACCAACAATATATTTGAGCAATTGTGAATTGCATATTATAAAAGCTGATTCTGATAGCAGTTAATAGGGCAATTAAGGAAATTTGGGAGTATGAAAGAAGAATGGAGGTATGGATGAAATAGGCAACAAAAATAATTAAGAAGTAATAAAGAGATAAATTAAAATAGCTGGACTAGGAGATTAAGACTACAGAAAGGCACAGAAGAGCTTCAAAAATCAGATTAATCCTAGGTTATGAAGATTAAGGAATCTGCTGTTTCTTGAGTGGGCAGTGAACCTTTTATATCTAGAGAGTGAATACCATCACAGAAACAAATTTTAGAAAGAATTGCCTTCTGTAGGAATATAGTGAAAATTATCAGATCAGGATTTAGAGACAATATTCTCTGTGATTACTCAAGCCCAAGTTAGCATGAAAATATAAAATATAAAACTGAGAGAGACTTAGGAGATATCGAACAAAATAGTTGATATATTTAGTGAATTAATCGACTTGAGAGATGACAAGGGGTTGATAAGAACATAGTCAGGAATACTGAGCCCAGAATATTAATAAATTGTTAAGGATCACTAACAAAATTAACACTATCAAAAACTGAATCAATATGGAAGCCATAGCTCTAAGAGTTTTTTAAAGAATAATAATTTCCAGGGGCACCTGGATGGCTCAATTGGTTGAGCTCTGACTCTGGCTCAGGTCATGATCTCGTGGCTCGAGAGTTTGAGCCCTGCATCAGACAGACTCTGTGCTAACAGCTCAGAGCCTGGAACCTGCTTCGGATTCTGTGTCCCCCTTTCTTTCTGCCTCTTTCCTGCTCACACTCTGTCTCTTTCTCTCAAAAATAAATAAATGTTGAAAAATATTTTTAAAAAATAATAATAATTTGCAATCTTTTTATTTTATTTTGGAGAGTAAGCAAGCATGCAAACATGCAGGGGTTGGGGGGTAGGAGGAGCAGAGAGAGAAAGAGAGACAGAGAGAATCTTAAGCAGCCTCCATGCTCGTGACTAAATCCCATGCTCGTGGGATCATGACCTGAGCCAAATTCAAGGATTGGACAGTTAACTGACTGAAGCACCCAGGTGCTCCAGATAGTTTTTAATCATATATTTCTTAATCAAAAATACACTAAGGTAAATAATATTTAGGAAAATGTTTACCTGATTCTATTATAGACAAAGTAACATTTTATGAAACTGGAGGCATAATTATTTGAAACAACTTTTTGAATGTTATTTGAAAAAAACAATTATTTGGTCTTTGTTACATTAGAGCTAGAAGGAATCTGGACATGTAACATATATTTTGATAGAAGAAAAACCTCTAGGATAATTATAATAAATAGCAATGTTTCAAGAACTATTTTATAAAGTCCTGTATTGTTCTAAAAAGATATATAAGAATCAAAATATAAATTATAATATTGCCACTTGACTAGAATCATCTTTAAGGATATACTAACTTCTGTGTAGAATCAGTAGCCAATCACTTTTGAAGATGATCCTTATGCTGAGAAAAAATGAAGCAGTCTATTCATTGCCTTACAAGTCAGTTCCAAATTGTATGTAACACATTTTACTGTGACTCTATGTACTGATTTTACTTTGAAATGGTGACCCCCTGCAGACAGATTCAGTTTGTGTCTTGAGAACAGAGTATGTGAGACAGTTATTTATAATAATTAATACTAACCTATTATTTCTAATAATTAAGAACATCTTAAGCCCATACTATATAATAATATAACAAATTATTCAGCTGGGTTCAACTTTTGAAAACTGCTGAGATACAATTAAGTGTGAAAAATAAAACTGGAGATGGGAATATGTAAATTATAAGAAGAAAAAAAGCAAAAGGACCTGATATGTTACAATATTCTGGTGAGAATTTCAATTTTCTTAGATCAAAAGAAGTTGCTTTTAAATTAAGTATGATGNTGGGGGGAGGGGGGGATGGGCATGGAGGAGGACACTTGTGGGGATGAGCACTGGGTGTTATGTGGAAACTAATTTGACAATAAACTATTTGTAAAAAAATAAAATAAAATAAATTAACTATGGTGGAAGGTGGGACAAGTGGCAGGAAATAAACACAATCACTTCCATGTCCTAAAAGGTAACAAGGAAAGAGAAGGATATAATTCAATATTTTGGTAAAAAGCAAAAAGAGAAGAAATTTGATTTTACCAAAAGTAATTGAAATGAGGAGGAAAGCAAAAGTTTCTAGTGTTTTTTAAATGCTTATCTATTTAGCTGACAGAGAGAGAGAATCCCAGGCAGGCTCTGCACTATCAGTGAGGAGCCCCACATGGGGCTCAAACCCACGAACCATGAGATCATTACCTGAGTCAAAATCAGACACTTAACTGACTGAGCCACCCGGGTGCCTCTCTAGTGTTTGAATTTAAAAACCAATCACATCACAACTGTATCACAATCCCAGATTTCAACATATACTACAAAACTATACTAATCAAAATAATATGAAACTGGCACAAAAATAAACACATAGATCAATGGAACAAAATAGAGAGCCCAGGAGTAAACACACACTTTCATGGCCAATTAATCTACAACAAAAGAGGCAAGAATATACAATGGGAAAAATACAATCTCTTCAACAAATGGTGTTGGGAAATCTGAACAACTACATGCAAAAGAATGGAACTGGACCCCTTTCTTACAGCACATACAAAACAAACTGTAAATGGATTAAAGATCTAAATGTGAGACCTGAAACTATAAAACTCCTAGAAGAAAACACTGGCAGTAATATCTTTGACATCAGCCATAGAAACATTTTTCTAGATATGTCTTCTTAGGTAAGGGAAACAAAAGCAAAATTATACTACTGGGACTATACCACCAAAATTAAACTATTGGGACTACACACAGGGAAGGAAATCATCAGCAAAGAAAAAGACAATCTACTTAATGAGAGAAGTTATTTGCAAATGGAATATATGATAAGGGGTTAACATTTAAAATATATAAAAAACATACATAACTCAACACCAAAAAATGAAATAATCCAATTAAAAAATAGGCAGAAAACATAAACAGATATTCTCCTGAAAGAATACATACAGACAGCCAATAGACACATGAAAAGATGCTCAACATCACTTGTCATCAGAGAAAAGCAAATCAAAGTCACAATGAGATATCACCTCATACCTGTCAGAATAGCTCAACTGAAAAACACAAGAAGTAGCAAGTGTTGGCGAGGATGTGGAGAAAAACAGTGCTTTTGCACTATTGGTGGGAATGGAAATTAGTGCAGCCACTCTGGAAAACAGTACAGAGGTTCCTGAAAAAATTAAAAATGGAACTACCATATGATCCAGTAATTCCACTACTGAGTATTTACTTAAAGAAAATGAAAATTTTGATTTGAAAAGATATGTGTACCCCTATGTTTATTGCAGCATTATTTATATTAGCCAAGGTATGGAAGCAACTCAAGCATTCATCGAGAGAAGAATGGATTAAGAAGTTGTGGTATATATATAATGGAATACAATTCAGCCATAAAGAATAAAATCTTTGCATTTGTCACAACATGGATGGATCTAGAGGATATAATGCTTAGTGAAATAAGTCAGTCAGAGAAAGACAAATATGAATAACCATGAAAACTAAAGTAACAAGAATTTCAGAAGAAAACATGTGAGAATATCATCATGACCTTGGTATAATCAAGGACTTCTTAAACACACGGAAAGTACTTACAAGAAAAAAAATGGTGAACTGAAATTCATCAAAATTTAAAATTTCTTCTATTCAGAGAAATAATTAAGAAAATAAGGCAAGCCAGAAATTATATATATAATATGTAATATATATAACTATATACANTGTTATATGTGTGTGTTTTACTATATATATATAACTATGTATAATATATACATAAACACATATATGTGTACATATTTATATGTATATACATGACAAAGGATTCATATTTAGAATATATAAAGAGCTCCTATAATTCAACAAGTTAACGATTTTTAAGTTTATTTATTTTTTATTATTTTTAGATGTTTATTTATTATTTTGAGAGAGAGAGAAAGCAGAGGGAGAGAAATTGGGGGAGGGACAGAGAGAAACAGAGAAAGAGAATCCCAAGGAGATTGCACGCTAACAGCGCAGGGCTCAGTCATACCAGCCATCAGATCATGAACTGAACCGAAAACAAGAGTCAGTTGCTTAACTGAGTCACCTGAGCACTCCAAGATTCAACAGAAAGTTAACAATAGGTGCTATACAATTCATCAGCAAGCACATACAATAAGCTTTAATATATTTAATCATCAGAGAAATGTCAATTATAATTGTAATGGGGTGCCACTTCACACTAGAAGGATATCTTAAACACAAAATGATTATGACCATGTGATTGCTTGTAGGGAAAGAAAAGACAAAACCATTCTGTAAAACAGGTTAGCAATTTTTTATAAACTTAAGTATAAATTTATGATAAGATAATTCCCCTCTTAGGTATTTACCCAAGATAAATGCCAACATATGCTTATAAATAAAAAAGAAAGAAAGAAAACTTGGATGTAAATGTTTATATCAGCTCTCCTCTTAATAGTTCCAACTAGAACCAAGCCAAATGTTCATCACCAGATAGTTGTTAAACAAGCTGATTTACTCATACAATTAAATATTGCTGAGCTATAAAAAGACATGAACAGGTGATACCATGGATGAATCTCAAAACCCATATTTTAAATGAAATAACCGTTGCACAAATGGGTACCTATTTTATGATCCCATTAAGAAGAAATTCTAAACATGCAAGACTATGCAATAGTGAGAGAAATCTGATCAGTAATTTACCTTAATGTGTGTGTAGATTTCTTGGAAAGGGATACAAAAGAACTTGCGAGGATAAGAGACATATCCTGTATCCTGTTTGGTAATGCGACTGCTGGGTATATAACATAGTAGCCAAATCTACATCATCTACATCCATACTAATAAGGAGGCTAGAATAATCTTAAATTCTTTGCCTAGTATAATATAAAAATGGGATCCCATTATGGCTTGGGAGCTACCAACAGCCTTAGCAAGTAAGTATTTAGCTACTTACATACGTAGAGGGTGACAAAGTAGCAATTAACTTGATATTCCCACTATAATTTTTCAAAACCTGGTAGCCATATTTGAACTGGATATAACTACAACAGTGAGTCATTTTGCTGCTCTTCTCTTTGTGACATGGGAAAGAAAGGCAAGACTGTCTCTTAAAGTTATGTATTCACAATGAAATGATACACACGCTGTGCAAATATTTCTCAAAGTATTTCAGAATATGAGAAGTGAAGTCATGCTCAGATGCTTGACGTTCACACAGAGTAGAGAATCCCCATTCATACTCCAAGGGAATCTATTTGAAACCTAAACCACAGAAAGGCAACACCTTAGGAATAAGGATTACATCCTAGTGCACTTGGGATAAAGTTTCAACATTTTCAAATTTAATTTAAAAACTTGATATATAGGGGGTACCTGGGTGGCTCAGTCAGTTAAGCGTCAGATTTCAGTTCAGGTCATGATCTCACAGTTCATGAGTTAGAGCCCTGCATCAAGTTCTGTGCTGACAGCTCAGAGCCTGGAGTCTGCTTTGGATTCTGTGTCTCCCTCTCTGCCCCTTTCCCACTTGCATGCGTGCACTCTCTCTTCCTCTCTCTCTAAAATAAATAAACATTAAAAAATTGATATGTAGATCAAAGAAGCTTACAAGACCCTACACAAAACAAATACAAAAATAATTACACCTACCAATCACAGTAGCATTGTTGAGAACTAAAACCAATAGAAAAATCTTCAAAGCAGTCTCTGCAAAGTATATATATATATACACTGCAAACGGAAGATGTAAGTTTCTGACTTCTCTTCAGAAACAAGGGAGACCAAAATAAAATGAAAAAAAAAAATTAAAGTGGTGAAAGAAAACAAAACAAACAAACAAAAAAAACCCCTCATCTTCCTAAAATTGCAGAATGAGCACACTTTCAAAATGAGGATTATATAAATACTTTTTTTTGATAAAGCTGAAAAAATTCTTTTTCAAAAAATTCCTTTTCAGATCTGCAGTTCAAGCAGTGATAAAGGATATGACTGGTGCTGAAAGGTAATGATACCAGATGGAAACTTAGATATATAAGGAAGTATAAAAAATATCCTCAAATGACAAATATTTGCTTAGAATACTAATTTGTTCATCTCATACTTTCCTTAGAAGACAACTTGCTGCCTGATGAAAAATATGTGATCATCACATATTATTTCCATACATATAAATACTAAATTAAACTTAAATAGATTAAACATGACACTAAAAAATCAGAATATTGGATTGTATAAAAAGAGCAAAACCCATTTATGCTTAGACACACTTTATATATAAGGGCATATAAAATTTGAAAATAAAAAATATAAAATCATATGCAATAAAATAGGAAGTGTAAGAAAAGTGTCACAACTATATTAATATTGGACAAGATAGAATTTAAGAGATAACTTATTACCTGATATAAAGTGAAGAATTTTATAGGAATAAAAGGGTTCATCAAAAATGCATAATGTAGGTGTATATACAATTAATAATAGAACTTCAAAATCATGAAGAAAAAATTAAAATCCAGAATCATTATTGGAAATTTGAACTTCCCATTCTCAGTGTTTGATAGAACAAACAGACAATAAAATCATTAAAAATGTAGAAAATTTGAACAATTCTACAAATGAACCTGACCAATAGACATATTATTATAAAATACTAATACCTTAAATACTACAATCCACAATAAATATCAATTCAACTGTATGAGGAATGTTTGCTAAGATAAACAATATTTGGGGCATAAAATAAGTCATGTATCTTAGGAAACTAAATTCTGGGGGTGCGTAGGTGGCTTAGTAGTTGTCTGACTCCAAGTTTTGTCTCAGGTCATGATCTTACAGTTTGTGGGTTCAAGCCCCACTTCAGCCTCTGTGTTGACAACATGCAGCCTGCTTGGGATTCTCCCTCTGCATCTCTCCCTCTGCCCCTATCCCGCTCACTCTTTCTCTCTCTGTCTCAAATAAATAAATAAACATTAAAATAAAAGAACTAAACTCTGATGTGGTGTTCTTCCCTGACAACAGTGAGATTGTGAGACTATACAGAAAATACCTTTGATGCTCTGAATTCCAATGCATATCATTGCTGTTTGCATACTTCTGGCCATTTCTCCCAGTAACAAACTCAAACTATATGTTGGACAAGAAATAAAAAATGCCTCTGGAGTTATGGCCAAAACTTTGTATACCATTTTCTCCACCAGCCATGTTAATACCATAAGCGTGCCTCAATAATATTAAATAAATGCCTAAAACTGGAAAAATCTTGTTATATTCATGAAAAGTCAAAAATTGTACTTTTTAACAAGGTGTTAACATGAAGACTATTTCCATTAGGTAGCTTATTTTTTGTGGTATATAAAAAGTACAAATGATAAATGTTAACTATTCAACATGACTCTGTATCAAGTATAATTTATCCTAAGTTATTAATATTTACTTTAAAAATTTATTTATGACATTGTTCCATTTTATTGGCTATAATGTTTATAACCTGTTTTGAATTTTTCCATGGTAGTGGACCATTTGTTTTTAATCTTTTATTAACTAAGTCCTATAATTGTCTTATGTATGTGGTCATTTTAGAATCAAATTTCTGACTAGTTTTAGTTAGCTCACGTATTATCTATAAATTTCCAAACATTTATATAAAAATTCTATAATTATTTTCTATAAATATGTATTTTTAGTGTCAGGAGAAATATTACTGGTGGCTATAAACTAAAGAAAATACTATTATATGAACATCATTTGATTTCTATATTGGACTTAATTTGGTTTTAATTATTCAGTTTGCTATTTACCCAGTATTTCTTATTCTCCATTTTACTATTTAGCCAGTATTTCTTATTCTCCATTTTTAGTAATTGTGTATGTGCATGTGTATGACTTCGACTAACTTATCTGTTCATCATTAATTTTTTGAACATACATTCAAAAACATGTTATGAACCTATGAATATATTTCATGTTTCAAACATATTATGTTCAAAATTATAAATGAATGATCTCTTGGATGGTTTCCATTTATTTTTATATTATTTATTTATTTTAAATTTTTCTTAACATTTATTCACTTTTGAGAGACAAAGACAGAGTGTGAGTGGGGAAGGGGCAGAGAGAGAGAGAGGGAGGCACAGAATCTGAAGCAGACTCCAGGCTCTGAGTTGTCAGCACAGAGCCCAAAGTGATGCTTGAATTCACAGACAGAGATCATGACCAGAGATGAAGTCAGACACTCAACCGACTGAGCCACCCAGGCGCCCCTCCATTTATTTTTAAATCTCAGATTTTGTTTTCCTTGGTTCTATTTTTGTACTTACTATTTGCTTCATTCTCTTCTCTGACCTTAATAGTTTCTGTTGCTGAGATATTTCTCATGATCTGAAGCAGTATCAGTCTCTGTAACAGTGGAATAACCCACAAAACTAAAGGCCATTCAAATGCAGATACATTTAATTTTGAAGCTATACTATCAGAGAGAGGGCTAAGTGGTCTCCTAATGCCTAAACTGTGCAGCTAAGAACAGACGTCTAAGGCTACAGTGTCCTGGAAGTACCAAGTCATATTCCAAGTGACGAGGACACTCAGATGTACCTTGACATAGGGGTTGTTCGTGTGTGTGTGTGTGTGAGTGTGTGTATGTGTGTGTGTGTGTGATTGTATATAAAATATAGGGACTATCTGAAGTGTAGGACTGTGGGAGGGCACTTACTCCTCAGGACTAAGTGTGATATTGGTTTTCGGACAGAAATCTCTGGTGATAATATCCATTTCATTCTCTTCTAAAGAATTTGGACTCCTATTTATAATAAAGATATTGTTAAGTATCTGAGTTGGAAAATTCACTATTTGTAAAATGGTTATAATAATTAGACAACAAGACAAAAGTTTGGAATCTAACTCTTACCCTTTTCATGAAGATATTAGGGCTTCTGGGACACTTTTGGTATTATCTTAGAGGAAATGAATTGATCCTATTTATCACAAAGGAGCCATGTCTTATAAGAAGTGAGTATGATTACTGGAGGGAATTCTGAGGTCAAATAAATGTAGCAATTACAGATTTATCTCCATTTTAAGAACCCCATAATCTGTTATTATGGGTTGGTATTGTTAAACTGAATGAGAAAGAAAAACTAATGTCTTTTGAAATAAAAAAATAGCTAATATTATTTTCATTATTATTACATATTAAGCCATTTCACATTCTTTCAAATTGCATGATGGAAGTAAACATGCAGCAAGAGAACTATGACAATATGATCAAGAGAAGCTAGAAAGAGAGCAGTGCTCTGCATAAGGCGATCCTTTTTCATACCAGCACGGTCACAATTCACAATTTTTAAAAATTATTCAAGAGTGATTCTGTGTATATATAAGCAGTTCATCCTGAATCATTTAGATTCTAGGAACAGCAAAACAGATTTGACATTTTTAAATAATGTATCGTAGCAGAGATGAAGGGGCTTTCAAACATGCCCCACTGTATGCCGAAGCTTCCTGCTAGAGAATGAGTCTAAAGAAGCCTCACAAGTGAATCAATGACAGCTCTCTGTGTTCCAGTTAGGAATGTCATTCAAAATTGATGACAAGATTTCTGACCAAGATCTACTTTGGGCTAGCTTTTTTCATAACACTCTCTGACCTCACACGTAATGGCTCCTTGACCTATGTTACAGACACCTGAAATTAGAGATGAAATGTTAATGACTGTGTTACACACATATGCTGTCTCTTCACTCAGTGGCTGTGAACCTGGAGTTAACTCAAGGAAAAATAAGATTTGAAAAGAAACCCTAAAAATATAACCTCAGTGGGCATAATCTATTATTAAATTATGACTTATCTTGTCTAGGCCTCTGCTTCCTGCATTTCTAATGATAATCAGACAGATATTAATCATAGTCAAAAGAACACTGATGACTGACATCAGCTCATCATGTTTGAAAAAGTGAAACCCTGGCCTTAACACTTTTTCTCCAACTTACTACTTATAACAAAGTAGAATTCATGTTCACAATCTTGTTTTGTTTGGATATAGGCTTTTTTTTTTTTATGCTTCAACTTCTTATCCTTTTGTTGAGGAAAAATGTAGGTGCTTTTTAAAGCCTTAGAAAAGTATTAATTCTTGCATTGAGTTCAGTTTGGTGCACAAACACTCTCATGGAATTAAGGGCCATCCTTAAATATGTATGATCTCATGGAAGGCAGACAAACATTACTAAATAACTTACTTAGCTACCAAAACACTTTTTGTTTTAGATAGCTCACATACTCAAATGCACCCGAAATAAGTCAATATATAGTCAATAAAAAGTTACTCATTTTTTTAAAGTTTATTTTCTCTAAGCACTTTTATATTAAAGTCTTCATGTAAGGTAGGGTTCAAACAGGGTCTATTGTAACCAAATGATCTCCTGATTGAGACTTTGGCTCAGTTTCTTTTTTTAAAAAAATGTTTTTGTTTATTTCTGAGAGAGAGAGAGGGACAGTGTGAGCAGGGGAGGGTTAGACAGAGAGGGAGACACAGAATCTGGAACAGATTCCAGGCTCTGAGTTAGCTGTCAGCACAGAGCCTGATGCGGGTTTGGAACCCACAAACTGTGTGATCATGACCTGAGCCAAAGTTGGACACTTAACCCACTGAGCCACCCAGGCACCCCAACTTTGGCTCAATTTCTTTCAAGATCTTTAGTGTCCTGACATTTGAGTGTTTCTTAGCACATTATTCTCTTTCTCTTTTTCTGCTCTTATGCCCATCACTATTTATTCTTCCTGGCCAATTTCATTCCTTGCATTGTTTAACTTCCCTTACATTTTGTGAGGCACTAATACCATAAGTGCAATGTCCTATAAGGCTTTCCAAAACAATGTTTCTCTAATATTCCGTCTTGTTAGATAACACCACCAATCATATAGTTTCTGAATCCATAAACATGTACCTATCTATTATTTCATACTTCATACAATTCTACATCTAACAAATTGATAATTAGGGAAAATACTCACTTAATATTATTTTTAATATTATAATTATTGAATTATTTTCTAAAATCAAAATTCGTAGAATCTCAATTCATAGGAAAATGCTAAAATCTACTTCCCTCTAGTTATTTAAAATGATGTTTGTTTGAAGACTAACCATTATTTTGTTATAGAAAGATAACTGAAGAAAAGACAACAATTATATACAAAAATATGGTTATTTGTAACATACGGATTGAATTAAATTTAAGAAAGCATTCGCAAATTACAGAAAGTAATCTTTTCTAAATTACCTTTTTATCACACTTGTAAAACTCGTTGACACTCCAGTTATTGGGAATTCTTTGTTATCAAAGGGTATCGGGCTGCATCGTTTCACTTGTTTGGTGGCTTTGTAACTTACATGTCTACTGATAGAACAGTGGTTTCAAATACATGAAAGAGTTTAGACATAATTTTATCTAAACAGTAAAGAATATTCCTTCTTTACTCTCTCTCCTCTCAGGTTGCACTCTGGGGCTACTGGTACAACTTCTAGTTATGCATTCATTCCATTTTCCACTGTGGATATATTTACATGTATTCTTCCTATAAGACACAAAAGCTCTTTGCAAAAGAGAAGAGTTTGTTTACTCTTGTCTTCCATTGAAGCCTGGACATTTCCTTAACTACCTTAGAATCCTCTGTGTGATTTCTTAATAGTAAGCAAGTTAGCACACTATAAGAATGGTTATGAAGAATTTTCAAAAATTAGAAAGATAGATAGACCTTGACCCCTTGACCATGTGTTCACAACTGCCCATTTGTTATCTTCTGCTTTGTCTTCACCAAATCTTATTCACACTTTTCTGCTTATTATAATTCCCTGAACTCTGCCTAACCCCAGACTCTGAGGAATTGCTGAAAAGCAGAATGTGCCCCCTTATTTACTTATTCTGAAAAATGGCTACCCAGAGCAAGATACTTTTTTTGTTTGGCCCAGCTGGCCACTTCTTTGCCTAACTAACTTCTCCTTAAAAGTTTCTGCTAATGCAGTTTCTACATCTCTCCACTTATAAAAGCCTTTTCTGTTTGACTTTGAGACAGTTGCATATTTTTATATAGCATTCTCCCTATTTCAATAGTCTTATGTTTTAAATGTTTATCTATTTATTTTGAAAGAGAGAGAGAAGGAAAGAAAGAGAATCCCACGCAGGCTCTGAACTGTCAGCACAGAGCCTGATGCTGGGCTCGATCCCACGAACCATGAGATCATAACCTGAGCTGAAATCAAGAGTTCATGCTTAAACAACTGAGCCACCTAGGCATCCCTCAATAGTCTTACTTTTAAATAAAGTCTCTTTTCATCTAAGTCCAGATTTGATTTTATTCATCAACATGAAATGTTTAAAAAGGAGAAGAAAGAGTATCAAATATATTTAAAATCTAAACAATTTTATAAAATCAGATTTGAGACTTTTGCTACAAGTAATAGGAGTTTAGATAATTTAGACATATTCTGCTGAAAACATTTACAAAGCTTTAAAAATAACTTTAAATCGGGGCGCCTGGGTGGCTTAGTCGGTTAGGCGTCCGACTTTCGCTTAGGTCATGATCTCACAGTTCGTGGGTTCGAGCCCCGCGTCGGGCTCTGTGCTGACTGCCAGCTCAGAACCTGGAGCCTGTTTCGGTCTGTGACTCCCTCTCTCTCTGACCCTCCCCTGCTCACGCTGTCTCTCTCTCTCTCTCCTAGAAATAAATAAAACATTTAAAAATAACTTTAAATCTCCTAATCACTTCAAATTTCCAATAGGATAGTAAGGATCATTTGAAGGTAGGAACACAGAGATATCTTATTTTCATATTTGGGAAGACTTAATGATTTCAAGCTGTCAATTTTTTCTCAAATTCCAAAGGATCTCAAATATTTCTGTGTGTGTGTGTGTGTGCGTGTGTGACAGAGAATCTTAATATGCTGATTCTAAAATTTATGTTAAAATGTAAGAGGTCAGGAACACCCAAGACAATCTTCAAAATGTAGAAAGTAGGATAATCTTCTCTGCTATCAATACTTAATATAAAGTCACAGTAACTAAGATATTGTATGTTGGCCCAAGTGTTGATAAAATTATCAGTGAGATGGAAAATAGTGCCCTAAAATAAATCCACATATACATGACACTCGACCTAGCACAAATGTGAGAAAACAGAGTGACTTGGTAATTTGTTTTTTCATATGAAAAATATCATGACCATGTCTTTTGCATTATACAGTTATTTCCATTTGAATTACTGCCCTCAATGTAAAAGGTAAAAAAAAATTCTAGCTAAAAATATAAGGGAATGTCTTCATGACTGAAGGTCATAAACATATACACCTTCAAACAGATCACAAAATGTACGAAAGGTAAAAAATAATAAATGTAATTTTTTTTTTGCTTGTTTGTTTTGTAGAGAGAGAGAGAGCATGAATTGAGTAGGGGGAGAGAAACAGAGGGAGAGAGACAGAGAGAGTGAGAGAATCTTAAACAGACTCTGTGCTCAATGCAGGGCTCAAAGGGGGGTCAAATAAGGGCCCCACATGGGTATGGATTCCATGACCCTGGGACCATGACCTGAGCCAAAATCAAGAGTCAGTGGTCAACCAACTGAGCCACCAAATTTGGGTGCCCCAAATTTGACTATATTGAATCTGGAACTTAAGCTTAACCAAAGATAGTGATAAATTCAAGCTTCAACATTGACAAATATATCTGAAACATTAAATATACAGAGTTTACATCTAGAATATATAAATCATAAAATATATGCAAATAAAATCAACAAAAAATACAGAAGTCTCAGAAAAAATATAGCAAAACAGTTGAGATGCGTTATCACAAAAATGAGAGAGGATATCTACAGAGTCATTAAATAATATATGAAAAGATGTATAACTTTATTAATAAATAGAAAAATATCAGTTAAAACCACAATTGATATCTCTATAAATGAACCAGAGTGGAAATTTAAGATAGAGAGGAGAAGAGAACAAAACAGGAAGTTTTGGTATGTGAAAGGACAGAGAGTCTTTAAGAGCTTGTGGGAAGGTTATTTGGTTAACCACTTTCAATAAGCTTGATATTATTTACAAAACCTGAAGGTAAGCGTTGGATAATGATGTAATGATTTTTTTTGTTTTTGTTCCAAGTTCCTGGCACAGCTTCTAAAATCCTGGGAATTTCCCAAGAAATAGGTTGGGGTTTTTCTGTTTTTGTTTGTTTGTTTGTTTGTTTGTTTGTTTTTTATTTCATGGAGCCCTTGGATCATACCTGAGTTTATGCTAACCAGATAATTTTGGATGGGGCTGGTCACTGGAAAGACCAACAGAATGATCAGAGTGCTGCGGCTTTAACCCAACCCCCCCTCAAGGGAGAGGAAGAGGGCTAGAGATTGAGTTGAATTATATGGCCAAAGATGCAATCAATCATGCTTCTGTAATGAAGTCCTAAATAAAAATTATAAATGTTGAGATTCAGGGGAACTTCCCAATTGGTGAACACATCAGCGTGCTGGGCGGGTGATGTATTCTGATCCACGGAGAGACGGCACCAAAGTTCTACATTTGCAAACCCCATATCTTGTCCTGTTTTTCTCTTTATATTTGACTGATCCTGATTTGTTTCCATTACTATAAAACTGTAGGGACAGAGCTTTTCTGAACTGTGTGTGTTGTTTTAGTGAGTTTTCATACCTTTATGGGGTTGTGGAAACCCCTCCAGACTTGACAGTTGGTCAGAAATGTGAGAAGATTTGGGGCTTCTGACCCTGTGGCTGCCATCTGAAATGGTAGCATTTCTCTTGGGATACATGACCATTAAATTAACAGATAAGGTTTACACTAACTACAGGTGGTTAGAATCAAAATTATATTGCAATACACTTATTGGACACCATGATCCTGCAATCATACTTCTAAGTGTATTCCTTAGAGAAATGTGTCCATATGTACACCAGAAGACATGCACAATGGTGTTAACAGCATTATTCATAAAGTCATAATCTGCATAAGATATAAACCCTAATCCCTATTGGCTATATGAAAAAAAAATGCTTTGTATTTATAAAAGAAATACCAAGTAATGAAAAATAACAGACTATAACTATATGCAAAAACATGGCTGAATCTTAAAAATATGTCCTCAAATGAGAGAAGCTTATCACAAAAGAAAGGATATAATATTGTAATTCTCTTTATGTATAATATGAATACAGGCAAAACTAAACCATATATTTATGAAAACATGTATAGGTTGTTAAGTATGGAGAAAAAAACAAGGAAGTGGTTACTATAAATTTTAAAATAATGATTACCTTTTTTAAAGTTTATTTTTATTTATTTTTGAGAGAGCAAGAGTGGGGGAGGGGGAAAGAGAGAAGGAGAGAGAGAATTCCAAGCAGGCTCTGCACTGTCAGAATGGAGCCCCATGCAGGTCTCAAACTCACTAACTGTGAGATCATGACCTGAGTTGAAGTTGGACACTTAACCAGCTGAGCCACCCAGGCGCCCCAGATTAGTGACTACCTTTAAGGAGAAGAATGTTATTGCTGAGATAGAACCACTGGAAAACTTAAGAAGCTGCCAAAGTTCCCATTTATTGTCCTAGGTGACGGTTACATGGATGTTTATTTTATGAAATAATTTTTGCTACATATTTGTTTCATGCACATTTCTACACATAGTTTATATTTAAGTATACAAAAAAATAGCCAAAATCCATAGCAATGAAAACTTGTGACAAAGATGAACCAGTATCCTTTGGCTTGCTCTCACTGACACTGAAAATAAATGCATCATGTTTATCACATAAATGCTTGCTTCTAAAATGGGTGAAGCCACTTATTACCTATGGGGGATTTTGCTACATGATATTATTTTCATCATTTCCTTGATAAGAGCATCAGCAATTGATTAGCAAAGTTGAATGAAGCTTCAGCCCAACCCCTTATAAAATGTAAATAAAACATGAGAGTCCAAATAAATGAGTTTTTAGACATGTAAATTTCTCTGTTGTCCTAAGACTGAGTGATCTTGTCACTTAAGCCAGGGTCTGGAAAATACAGAAATCAAGCTTGAAACTGCCACGTAAGTGAATAATGGAAAAAATCTATGACACTCGAAATCAGACAAAAATCAATGTTTGACAAATAAGGTGAAATCGTTTTTAAAAATAATTAAAATATTTTTGATTCATATATATATTATTACTCATTCTGCAATATTTATTAACATTTTTAAATGAAACTCTTAAAA
This sequence comes from Crocuta crocuta, assembly GCF_008692635.1. Lineage (NCBI taxonomy): Eukaryota > Metazoa > Chordata > Mammalia > Carnivora > Hyaenidae > Crocuta > Crocuta crocuta. The sequence continues at coordinate 213,767 of NW_027529481.1, read as the reverse complement.
TGTTCCAGTCAATGATAAATTTTGAGCTTCATTTGATTTCCTTACTTCCAACCTCCCTAAGATTTATTTTTTAGAAACATTCTTTTTCATAATATGACAATATATGAATATCACAACAAAAGTATTTCTTTTTTCCATTTATTTTATAATCTTCTTCCTCAAATTGCTATAAAATGATGCATTAAACTGACTTTTGCATGTTTCTAAAAAGAGCAGCAATTCATAGCCTAGAACAGTATTTCAAAAGCCTGGTTGTACATGATAATTATTAGGTGGGAATTCTGATTCAGTAGATTTGGGTTTGACCTACATATCTGTGGTTTTTAAAAACTCTATGAAACAAATTCAATGTTCAGTACAGTTTGAGAATAAATAATTTCTACCAAAATTCTTATTTATCAGCATCATTCTCTTCTTTCAGAAGTGTTTGTAAAATTATTCCCAGTATGAAATAGTTCAAAGCTTACGACATATAATTTTCCCCTATTCTTTCTTAATGTTTAAGATCTTTGTAAGTTCTTGCAGAATACAGAAAATGCGATATTATAGTTTTTCTTTTTGATGCAAGAAGAATGATTAATAGAAAGGATTTCTCTCCTTTCCTGTACATTTTACCTGTCTAGGGCCATGGCTGGCCTATCTAAGATAGATCTTAGATTTTTATCAAGACATGATCTGCCATTTGAATATATATATGCATTCCTGATTGATTTTGAAGTCTGGATTCTCTGAACAATTCAACTACTTCTCCCATTATATACAAATAAAGAGGATACAATGTTATATTTACCAACCTTAGGTTCAATACCATTGCTTGAAAAAGGGTGGGACACTAGAAAAGGCTTTAAGGAATAAGGTATTGGGAACATAACATGCTTATCCCGGTATATTGAAGGGCCTGACAATACAGCCAACCCCATTCCCCAACCTTACTGTTTTGTATGGTGTTAAAATAATAGAGCCTTTTGTAACCATGTATTGACACCTTGGCATTAATGAAAAGCACACACTGCAAATCAGATAGACCCATATTCAAATTTGTAAGTAACTTGACCTCTCTGCACTTATTTTCTCTCATCCTTAAATAGAAATAATTGTGTCTTTTACATTGGAAGTATTGACCACACACACAAAAAATCTTTTGTTTAACTGGAAGGGAAAGATATCAAGAGAAGCTAGCAAATAGAGATCATGACAGCTTAATAAAGTCAGAAGACACAGACAGATAACAAGATTTGGGGACAGAAAGACTGATTTTGAGAAGATAATAGTTCTTTTTAGAAAACCAAAAACCCCAGTAATACCATGGATTTGTTTTCATTTTATTTACCAAAACAATAAGGGAAGTCAAGATCGTAGCAAGGATCTAAGTAAGTAGATTCTAAAATTACTATCAAAACTGCCTTGCAGATTCTTAACTCCCAGTGCCCACAGTACACCTGTCCTATAGTAAGAACACAAAATTTAGAGAAAAGTATTTAATTGAAGTGAACAATTTTTAGAGGTGGGTATAACAATATCTGTCTATCTCCATTCTGAGGAACCATCCAGGGAATATTTTGACTGATGTCTGGGTCTCAAAGAGTACTATCTATATTATAATATCTGATACTCCCTGAACACTTATTCTATGCCAGGAACCATTCTAACTTATTTACATGTGTGGACTCAATTAATTCTCCTAATAATCCTATGAGATAAGTATACTTATAAAATTAGTTTTTGCAGATCGGGAATCTGAGGCAAAGCTTAAGTAAATTGTTTAATGTCACACAACCTGTGTGCAGATACATAGAAGTAGTATTGATGATTACAGAATAGAAAAGAATTTTTTTTTTGCACTGTAAGCTTTTTTAGATAGTGTTTTATGCCATTTAATTTTTACTTCCTATAGGGAAAAAATCACTAGTGATTATCCCAGTGTGAAATTAGAGCTATCTCTAACAGAAAATTAATCTTTGATTATTGAACTGTGTAATACTTGTAAAGATCAATTCCTCATGTATCTACAGAAAACAGGTTTTTTCAATCCACTTAATAGAAATTGAAAGAAAAAATATCTTAAAAATAGTCAACATTATTTTTCAATCTAAATAAACTGAATTTTTGTGATTGATTTTTTTGCCACATAGAAAACACTTTGAACTTTCTGACCCTAAGGACTGTGAAGTTTCTGGCTTTCTTTCCCCCTTTCCATTTTGTAATTCTTAACTTCCCAGATTGGTCCATGATCAGAATCATGGTAAGCATGTTGATATTGCTATCAAAAAAGACTATAGACCATAAGAAGAACTCTCTTTCTTCTCCTAATTAGCTGAGATTTTTAAGATTTTCAACTAGTTCAAATATGTAAAAGGAGAACTAATTTACAGAGTTTTCTATTTATAGTTTTTATATATCAGCACATTCTAGAACATCACTACACAGATACAGACGCCCTGCAGATGGGGCTCCGTCTGTTCAGCCTGATTTTGCTGCATGCTTATGAACAAAGACCAGGCATCGACCTTTGAAATTGTTGCTGCCTTAACCATTCAGTGGGTTTCTATCCCATAGACTCTGGATGTTGTGCCCCTTTGTATTGTTTTCTTCACCCAGCAAGTTGTTTTCCCAGATTTGCCTCCACATACAATATGTTTCTGTGGGCAGGTATTGTCGGTTGTATCTTTTATACGAATTCTAAATGTAAATTTATTCATTAAAATGTCTCTTATTTACACTAAAATTTTAAAAATAACTAGTAGGTTTTAAATCAACACAATGGATGCATAAATACTACCTTAATAATCCTTTTGTTATTTTAATTAAAACTATCTTTTCTACTACAGCCCTTTAGTACTTAAATTGGCAAGGCCTTGTGTTAAAAATACAAAGGCAAAAAAGGAACTTAAATCTCTAGGACAAACCAGCATAAACATATGTAAGTCACACTGTGTCACTCTCTACTGTCCTGAGAAGCAGAAAAGTGAGGACGGATGACTTCTAGCGCTGCACCCCATACCCTGTAATCTCTTCCGTCTTCTATTCCAAGTGGGTTAGAACAACAAACACAAAACAAAAATGACAGAGGAAATTATCTCTACTGGAATTACCTCTACCATTACCTCTACCGGAGTTTCATGGGAAACCTGACTTCAGAAATGAAGGCTTCTGACCACCTGTAAATCTGCAGTGGCACAGCAGTTATTTGGGGTGCAGTAAAATACACTATCTTGGAAGAAAGAGTATCAGGGCACACTTTACATGGGTAAGCAGCTGCTTTATGAAGAAGAAGCAGTGTTTAACTTTTCCAGATCAGAGCATTCCTGCTTTGTGATTAATCATGCTATAGATGCACTTCCCCCATCTGAGAGAGTCTGTTCTAAAGTCCCCTTTACCTGAATGGATGAGAGCTGTAATCTCTCTTAAATTCCCCCTCTCCCCCTTTCCGTCTTAATCACTCTTTTAGCCCAGACAGTTGCTCTTGGGAGTTCATCTACAGATTCTTTTGAAACCCTTTGTTCTGACAGTGAAAAAAAAAGGGTTTTGGGGTTTGTTTGTTTAATTTTTTATTCCTGACTGTGTGAAGAATATCACCTCCTTTCTCCCTTCCTTGCCTCCCCACCCCTCATTCTTTTTGAGCCGCCACCTGGCAGGAATTTCAATTTGATTGAATTCCCTTTCCTTTACTCCTGCCAGGTATACTTAGAGGAGGGAGCTTAAGGGCCTCCATAAAGGGAGATTTGATTTGAGTCAGATAGTTGAATCTCTGCAGAGAGAAGAGCCACCTGCCAAGAAGCTGTAAAGGACCAGGATCATGTGGTGATCTTCATGCCTCAGAACTTGCAAGTGGACTTGGTCACTGTTCTCGACAAGTACACATCTCTCTAAGAGCATGCCACTCCACAATTGCTGTCAAACAGTATAGGGCGGCAGAAACTGAATCAAGTTTGAAATCACAGAGTCCTGTTTTGAAACATGGGTTTCCCAAGTATTTGTAAAACAGGATTCCCCTCGGGTGCCTGGGTGGCTCAGTGGTTAAGCGGCTAAGCAGCTGACTTCAGCTGAGGTCATGATCTCACAGTTCCTGAGTTCAAACCCTGCACTGCGCTCTGTGCTGACTGCTCAGAGCCTGCAGCCTGCTTCAGATTCAGATTCTCTGCCCCTACTGTGTTTGTGCTCGGTCTCTCTCAAAAATAAAGATTTAAATTTTTTTTTTAAAAAAAACCAGGATTCCCCTAACTTCTGTAACATGCTTCCTATTGTCCTTGAATCTTAATTTTAGCCCCATAACTCTTATTCTCAATATTATTTAGTATAATTCCAAAACGTGCACAAACACATGAGATTTTAAGCGAATACAAAATTATAATCTTGTCATAGCTAGTGGATTTTACAGCGTTTTTTCCTTCTTTCTATGCTAGGCTCCCACATTTGGGGCTCTAGTTTTTTGTTTTTTCCATTGCCAGTACACTTATTAAACTCCACATATTCTTAAAGACTGTAATTGATAAGTTTGTGATACATTAATTTCCGACATATCGTGGCATTATTTCTATATTCTGCTGACATATGCTATGCCTATATCAGTAATGAGATATATTGGTAGCACCTCACAATTTAATATATAAAATATATCAACATATATAATATNTCAAACCGCACACGCACATATTGGATGATTCTGCTTCTGCTTTAAATGTAGTTAAGTCTCAAAAGAATGTTTCTTCCACGCTATCAAGCAGAACAAGGCAGATAACCCACAACATTCTAGGTTTATTTAAATTCATAAAAGCTCTAAGACTCTAAGCAAACTGAAGAATAAATTAAAATCCAGTAAATGATCCCCTTCTGGTGGTGAAGAGACTCACTGTTGCTTTTTCCCTTGGCAGAGCAGCTTGAAAGGAGGAAGGCGCCAAAAGAGAGAATCAGGAGAAACCAGCTGAGTATTTGCTACAATGTTTTTAGAGCTGAGAGTAGACTAACATGAATGTTTAGATTCTAGAGGAGTCTGAGGCCCAAAAGGAGTACTTACCCACTGATCACCAAGTTTTCTGCAGGCCTTCATGAAGTGCTCACTCAGAAAATAAGAGTTCAGCAGGGTAGGCAAGAAAGACCCATCTGAGCACTCCATGTCCTTGAATCATAGGAAGAGTCTGCCTATGCCCAGGAGAGAAACCCATCATTTATCTACTGTATATAAGCTCGCATCGACATACCTCTGATGTACAGACATAAAATGGGAAAGTAAAATTGTTTCTAATTGTATACAATGCAATCTACTATAAAGTCTTAAGGAATCTACAAAAAGTATTTTAATTCTAATAACACTAATTAGTGGTAGTAGTTCCTAGAATTAATAAGGAACAATGCAAAGTAGCAAGATACAAAGTGAATAAAATACCTGAGGTCAAGTGAATTTCTGTACATTGGTAACAAACAAATGGAGAATGAGATTTTTTAAAATGTAAGTTACAGGTAGCAAAATCAATTTTATGTAAATAAGTACATTTAACAGAATAAAATGTGTAAGTTCTGTCCTTTGAACCACTATGCATGACTGAGAGAAATTTTAAAATACTTCATTGCTGGAAAGACATATTCATGTAACAAAAAACCTCAATATTGTTGAGTTGTCAATTTCCCCAATTTATAAATTAATTGCAGCAATCTCAATCAAAACAGACGCAGACAGAAAAAAAAAAAATGACCCTAAGATATATTTGGATATGTAAGTGACTGAAAATACACAAAGTAAATTTGAAAAAGAAAAATAAGTTTTAAAGTAGAAAGAATGTTTCAAAATAGATTCTTGCTATACTGAATTACCAAGATACTTCACAATGAAGTAAAGTTTAATAGTCAAATCAGTGTGGCATAGCCCCTTTTAATAAAAAAAAAAATCACAATGCACATGAACATTGTCTAGAAGAGTGAAGCAGTAAAAGAGGATATAGTGTTTAATCAATGTTTTCCAAACTTATTTGACTATACGGCCTTTTTTCTTAGCTCCTACTAACACCTTTCCAAAGTAGAGGTTAATGGAATACTCTGTGAGGAATATTCTGTGAACTCTGCTGTATATCTCTGTCACTAAGAAGTAACAACAAAACTACCAGGGGAATGTGCTTGTTACAATATTTTACAACATTGAAATAAACTGCCAAAGTCTATGATGTGGTTTTCTTCAATGGCATGGTTGTAATATTTTGGCTTTTCTGTGTCAGCAATATTTTACTGAATTTGATGAAATCATGATTGGCTGAAATCCATGTACTGGTGACAAAGACTAAAAGTATGTTTTTGAATCATAAGTCTTGACCTCCAAGAATTATCTTCATAAAAGAAGAGTTTTGAATTTTCTGAAAAGGAAAACCTTTACAAAATTATTGTTGGTGTGTTTCCTGCTGTCCATTAAGTGAGCAGAATTAACTAGAGCAGAAGTCTTTGTGTTACATGGAAAGTCCATAATGGTGGGTAAGTTTATATGCTAACTTGGCTATGCCACAGAACTCAGGGGGATTTTTGCTCAAACATGTCTGGATGTTGTTGTGAAAGTATTTTTTCAGATGAGATTGACATTTAAATCAGTACACTTTGAATAAGGCAACTCAACATCCATCATGTGGGTGAGCCATATCCATTCATGGAAAGCCTTAAGGAAAAGACTGAGCTCCCTGGGGAAGAGGGAATTCTGCCAGCAGACTGTCTCTGGACTCCAGCTGTGACACCAACTTTCTCCTGGGTCTCCAGCTTGCCAGTTTACATTGCAGATCTTGGATTTGCCCACCTCTACAATCATGTGAGCCAATTCCCCAATACTTTCTGAATATTTATTTATATATGTATCTCATATCCTTCTGTTTCTCTGGAGAACCCTGACTGCCTCGGCCACATAGTCCTACTCTTATTTCACAAATCTATCCTTCCCTTTATTAAATCTATAAGATGTAAAAGTCCTTTGAATATATTATGTACTGAAAGGCTATTCATCACTCCACTGAGTCATTTTATGCATCTGCTCTGAAACCCAAGAAGATATACTTCTTTGGCACTAATGTAGAAATAGGAGGCATGTATTAAATAATTTTCTAAATGAGACCATTCATAAAAGCTTGTCATTCTGATACTAAACACTGGATATTTCAGCAAGCAATCATATTTTGAAAATCATCTCATTTGAACAACAATTTGTCTCTCATCGTGAAAGAAAATGCAGCAGCACATTTTAAAGGGCTTCTCTTAGATAAAGTGGCTCTGCCGCCTTTGAGTAAATGTCCTTGATGAATTACCCCAAGGTATTGGACATCATATTGTACTCTCTGATCATCAGGTCAATACTTTCATGATACAGTATGACTCATTACATTCCATCAGGAACTCAAACTTTGGTAACCATTCATTTGGCTAATTGTTCTGACTCACAAAGTAAGGCTTAGAAGAAAGAATGATCACATCCGGTTGGTATAGTTTATTCCCTAAACCCTTTGATTTTCAAATTCAATCTTTTCTTTCTTTTTTTTCCTGAGAACAGGATGATTTAACTCTTCTAAGTAGAGTTTTAAAAAATCTGTCTGGTACCTTAATTTTGTCACCAAACAGTGAGTGTTGATTTATATACCCATAAGAGAAGGACCTCTTAGTTTTTTCTATCCCCAAGGTTTACCTAATTTTGTGTGTAATAATTCAGGAAGAATGCTACAGTGGCATTTAAGAAAAGGAGAAAGGCAAACTGCTTGCAAATGAGAGGGTTCATGATTTTTTTAAAGTAATTCACAGCTAATGGGGTACTCCACACTTCAATTTCAGTGGCAACACAGAAATGGTAAGAAATAATACTTTGCTGGTGATCAGGATCAAGGCAGGCTGTCCCCAAAATGTGCCACTTTGGCATATGGCTTACTCTAAGCTGAAGTCAATAAAGGTCCAAAAGATTCATGAAGAAGTTTTTACCTCCCCCTTAACTGCCTAAAAAAATTAGATGGGGTGACTCTACCAGGAAGAGAGCTATACCAACATTAACTTTTTCATGTAAGGAAGACTTCTGTGCATGGCATGGCAAACATTGTTTAACAAACATGTGCTTTTCCGGTCTTCTTGTGATTTGTCTTCCTCCCCTCTGAAATTCCAGATCCCTAGTCTCTTCTCCTTAGCTCAGGATAGTATATAAATCTCAACTGCCTGACTGTCAAAGTGCCTCTCATGTCTTTCTTGGCCTCCAGTACATATGAAATTAAATTTTTTTTCTCCTGTTAATCTATTATAGGCTAGTTTAATTAACAGACTAGCCAAATGAACCTAGAAAAGTAGAAAAACAATTTTCCTCCCCTACGCTGATCCTACCTATGGAATTACAAAGAACATAACCTCTGAAACTTTCCTGACTCATTCAGAAAATCACAAGAGAGGAATCTCTTCACTACTGAGTGCGGAAACCTCTCACTTCTCTCTCTCTTTCTCCTAGCTCTATATATATTAACCCTCACAATTCCCTGCACATGTACTCATGTATGTTATTTATTCTATTCCCAATAATGGATGAATTACTCAAGTTGGTGCCCTGATGTGCATTATTAATCCAAAATATACTACACTGTTCAAGGCACAAAATAATCTTCAGTGCCCTATACTGATGATATGAATATACCCTGCCACTTCTTGCATATAAAGACCACAAATATTCTTCTATCTAACATTTCCTACATATTCTTATATCCTCATTTAATTCTCAGTTTCCAGGAAATATTGGCAGGTCACAGTAGGGAAGAATATCCTCCTTTCACTTTTGAAATTACTCTTATTTCTATTTCATAGGGCTACACAAATTCCTAGAGAAAGGAGAAAGGCCAAAATATCTGAATTATACACCATGATGCACTCAAAATAATCCCTTCACAGGGCACCTGGGTGGTTCAACTGGTTAAGTGTCCAACTCTTGACTTTGGCTCAAGGTTCATGAGTTTAAGCCCTATGTCAGGCTCCATGTGACAGTACAGAGCCTGCTTGGGATTCTCTCTCTTCCCCTCTCTTTCTGCCCTCCCCCACTCATGCTCTCTCTCACCATCTCAAAAAAATAATATTCTCTTCATATTTTCTGACATGTTTACTATTAATCTAGGAACATTTCTTTCTCCTGAAGACATTCAAAGCAATAAAACAAAGAGATGACCAAATTTGAATCCCCCATATGATGATTTTGTCCTGTCAAGCCAATATGCTGGGATAACTATGTATTTATGAGGAGTATACAGCTCTACAGCTTTAATGGCTTGATTGTGTCCTGTATCCCTATTATATAAATAAAATGAGTGGGCAATGATTGGTCTATTTGAAGCTGATGACCAAAATTTAGGAAATATAAGGAACACTATTCAATTTTCAATTATGGGAAGGGTATATCTTGAGGGGAGAAAGAAAGGACTTACTTTACCTTACCATAAAATACTCTGTTAAATATTAGAGTGGTTTTTAACTGAGATATGGTATTAGTCATATCAACTTAACATCTGAGACAGAGATAGGGCTTTATAAAATCAAGTGGAAGCAGTGCCTGGGTGGCTCAGTCATTTAAACATCCGACTCTTGATTTCAGCTCAGGTCATGATCTCGTGGTTCATGAGTTTTAACCCCATGTCAGGCTCCTGTGCTGACAGTATAGAGACTGCTTGGGATTCTTTCTCCCTCTCTCTCTACCCTATCCCCACACATGTGTGCCGCTCTCTCTCTCTCTCTTAAAAATAAACTTTAAAAAATGAGCTGTTAAAGATACTCCAAGGATAGAAATTCAAGATAGCCCTATACTGTATTCCAATGAAATATCTATAATTCAGGTGGTAGAGAGTCCATTCTCAAATCAGAAAAGCAGAATAAGTTACTCTTTATTCAGCACCTTTTATTTCTTAAGCTTATGGTATAAGTATTATCCTTAAATATTCTAGAAGTCCAAAGATATCAACTTTCATTGTATTAACTTTGTGTCAGTTCTTGGAATAGGTAGTTATTATTCTGTTTATAAATGAGGAAACTGAAGTTCAGAGAGGTAATTTGTTAGCTAGTCTCCTGTCTAGTAGACCAAAGTTAAAGTAGAATTATTGACAGCCATGCTTTCTAAAATATTTTGAAGCAGAAACATATCATAGGCTCAATAAATATAGAACTGAAACTGAGCTGCGTCTCAGTATACACACAATTTTTAAATGTGGTTTTGATCAAATTACACATATTTCAGTTTGAAACAGAAAAATGAAAAAGTAACATAAAATTCCATTAGTCAGCAAAGTCAAACTTAAATCTCTGAGGATCACAATTAAAAGCCTTTATGAGAATATAGTGACCAAAAATCACACACACACACACACACACTTAAGCCATTCATACAATTATTTAAACACAGTACAGAAAGATCTATGAACTTTTATCATTTAATGTTTTTTTTAGAAAACAACATCCCATATGCCTAGTAATTTATCATATTTGTTTATGTAATGTTTTATAGACTATTTAAATTATGAAAGCATGGTTTTCTTAACTAAATTCTAACTTTTAAGTAATTCATGATGTTTGGTTCAAACACTAAGACTGATGATACCACATTTGTACCAGGAAAGTATGACAAGGATCTTTCTTATGTTAATTTTTAATTTGCATTTCTTTTTTATTTTTTTTCTACTGGGGGTTGTTTTCCATTTTCAGTCCTTTCACAGGATCTGTTTAAAAACAAAGGTAATTAAAACCTTGTGTCTCTTACAAATATTTTCTCATACCTTTTCCTTTGTTTTCTGACTTCACATTAACCCCAGAGAAATGATTGATGCTTATGTAGTCAAAGCTGACAGATTCTTCACTTTGTCGCTACTTCTTGGATTCATCTATCTAGTGGTATCTCCCCAGGTTCAAATATCTTACTGCCTATTATATACAATTGAATATTATATACAATACCCCTAATATCTCATTTCATATTCTATCATCCTACCTGTGTTCAGCACCCTTGATCAGTTGTTTATTTCCTTTCACCTTGGTTACCAAATTAGTTTGATCTCTCCAGCCAATGGCTGAAGCAACAGCTTACGCACGGCATAGACCAGAGAGCTTTTCCCCCGCCCTTAGTGATATGCCTTGTTTCTCACTCCAGAACTCTCCTACTGTCACTGAGGTAAGTCAACATGATCTTATGCCTATAAACACAAAACTAAATGATAGGAAGCTGGTGACTGGTGGATAAATTTCTTTCCTTTCTTCCTTCTGGATCTCTGATCTGTGGTGCTCTGTCTGATGTGACTTGTCCGAAGTCCTATGAGACTGAACTGTTGGTTGTACTTGATCTGGTAAGTGACCAGTTATGCATCTGACATCATTCTTGTTCCTTCCTACCTTATTCCCTCCCTCTTTCCCTCACACTTGCTTCTCCATCATTGCAATCTCTAACAACATATTAACATATAAACTTCTGCTCCAGGCTCTGATTTCTGGGCATCCCATACTAAGAAAGATATCTAGTAGGGTTCTAATTCATATATCAAAATATTAACCACTGATTTTCTAAAACCTGCTTTTCACATTTAAATATTGAATGTATTGATTGCATTAACCATCACTTTTTTTCTCATATTTCTAAATATTTACCATTTGGATGACTTAAGCATGGTTAAGTATTTTAGGACACACTAATGTTAACACGTTATCACACTCTGCCCTTCCCTTCTTCCATTGCCTTCCCATTATCTAAATGCTACACACTTGTCTGGTCTTCTCCCTTCTTTTCAGCAATTATGCTATTGATTTTTATTTTAAGTTTCTACCAGCATTCTTTTCCAGATTCACTTTCCTCTTTCTCAGATTCTCCCCCATTTTATATTTTTTTCTTCCTATTGATATCATTTTGGGTTTTTTTCAGTCACTGTTTGATGTCAGGGTTTGGAGTTGTCTGTTGCCATGGAAACTGTTTCAGCTACTTGCCCACAGGAGGGAGCCCTCTACCTGTTAAAAGGTACGCTGGCAGCAGCAAATTTTGTGTTCTAAAACAGGACAGTGGAGGAGCTCAATTAGCAATAAAGACATAAACTGGTTTATTTTTTTTACAATGGGCATCTATTACTGGTGTAAGCATAGAATTTGACACACTTTCCAGACTTAAACTGGAAGTGCATTAGACAGTGCATATGAAAGGCATCAAACGGTTTCCTTAGCAAATATTTCTTCTCATTTTCTTTGACCAGCCCTATCTCTTTGCATTGGAATCTTGACATGAAATACATAAGAAGAATATGATGTGATGCGATATCATCAAGGATAGTTCTCATGAGAGAGAAAAAAAATGAAAACAACCGGTTCTGAAAGAAGGCGAGGTCTAAATGGGGCAAAGCAATGGAGTTCCCTGGGTAGATCGTGGGGTTTTGGAAGATCTGCTTAACAGAGCTCTTGAAATAAAATTTTACAATTTCTCCACATTCAGCATTTTCTTCTGAAGAAATTTCTTCAGAAATTTCAGAAAGAATTTTCTTTCTGAAGAAAATTCTGGGAAGAATTACTCCAAGGGGAAAATAATTTCATTCAGGGCCAAGAGTAATTTTTAATGCAAAAGTTTGAGGCTCACCACTATCAGTCCCACAGAGACACCACCATACATGCTCTGAAACCTCGCGGTTCCTCAAGAGAGAATATGTGCTCTGACCTGCTCAGACAGTCATCCCTGCTCCCTCACCAACTCCTGATGGATAAGACCAGCCTCATGGTTGGCTTACAGCCTAGAATTTTCTCCTGGCCACACACCTTTAATTACTGACCAATTAACATTTACCCCAGTAGGAAACATCAAGTTATGATTATACCTAAAAGAGCCACCATGTATATATTACCTTCGCTAGACAAAAAGGAAAGAGAGTGGTAAAGAGTAAAAAGGAAAAGTTTTCGATCAAATATGAAGAAAGTACTGCATAGACATAGCTGGTGGTCTAAAAAGCCTAGTTCTCTTAGAAAATACGAAGCTTAATGCTCTGTATTTCTTAATAAGGCAGATATAGATCTGCCCAAATTCATTTGAAAAGAAGTTGGCATGCAAATAGGATGGCAACTGGAACTATATCTTGGGTGGTTTTCATAGCTTCAAACACAAATGCTAATTTCTCACAAATCATATAAATTAAAATCAAACAATTCCAAATGATTCGACTATACTTGAATCTAAGTTTCCTTAATGGAAAATATACTACAGCTTTTTGGAGAACAGAGATTTACGATGATACAACTCTGTCAGTCCTATATTGACTACTCAATTTAACTATAGAACATACACAAATTTTAAAAAGTTACCCAAATGTATAACTTCAAATACAAATGAAGCAAAGCAAATTTAATGGACTGTCTTCTTTGGTCATTTTAATTTTTTTCAGTTTTCCCTTCAGCAGGGTTGTCAGCTTTCACATTTCATGTCCTAAAACTCTGATTTCAGAATGTCTCACTTTTGTCTATGTTGATACTACAAATCTCTTTTATTTGAGTGCCTGAAAGTAATTTAAGAACTGGAAACTAACAATAGAGGCCAAATTCCTCAAAAAAGATTTAAAAGAGAAGACATTCCTATTACAAAAAAGAAAAAGAAAGTCTGCCATATTACTAGCAGCGACTAAGTGAAGAATCCCTTCCTAAGAGAAGAATCATCTGGCTTTTGCCACTATTTCCCAGATTTAAAGCTCTCCTCTGTTCTGAAACTCAGTGAAGTTTTACACATTGATTCTTTCTATTTGATGCTGCCCATCAGAGAAAAGCAGAAATTAAATGATTGTGACTACAACATAAATTTAAATTATGAAACTAATTTTGGGGTACCTGGGTGGCTCAGTCGGTTAAGCGTGTGACTTCGGCTCAGGTCATGATCGCATGGTTCAGGAGTTAGAGCCCTATGTTGGGCTCTGTGCTGACAGCTCAGCTCTTGGAGCCTGCTTCAAATTCTGTCTCCCTTTCTCTCTGCCCCTCCCCCACTCATATTCTCTCTCTCTCTCTCTCTCTCTCTCTCTCTCCCTTTCCCTCCCTCTCTCTAATAAATAACAAAACATTAAAAACATTTTTAATAAAACCATTTTTATCTGAAGTAATCCAACAAAAGAATGATGTGGCTAAGATCTGCATGAAGTTATCAAAGAAAAGGATGTGTGTTCTTTTGTAGCTGAGTCTTGGTGGCGGGAGGGACAAGGTGTGAGGGTTCATTAAAACTCCTAGTAATTTCCAAAAACATGCTAACCATACACAGTGGATGGTTCCTAAAACATGTCATTTCAAATGCCATATAGGAGGTATGGAGGAAGGAATACAAAAACAAACAAAAAGAAAGTGATCTGAAGGGAAAAAGCCACTATACAAGTTGCCTATAACTCCAAGAGCCGCTGGCACCATGACAACAAAAACTGGTAATATTTGGAGGTATAATGAGGTAAATTGTTTCAAAACACTTGCTAAAAGGTTACAGTTTTGCTTAAGCAAAGCATCAGTTCACTGCTAAGAAGTGATAGAACTCACTGCATTCCACACATAGTCCCTGGGAAACCAGACTTGTTCAGGGGGAGTGAATAAATGTACAGGCAGAGACACACACATACAGGATACAAACACACACACACACACACACACAAACACTTACATGTAACTATCTTGTTTTTAATCTGTAACCATTTAATCTTTTTTTTTTTTAATTTTATGTACTTTATTATTTTTTTTTTTGCCAGGAATTTATACAAGNCCCCCTTCTTCTCCCCCTTGGTCCTCCGTTAAGTTCCTCCTAATCCTCCTATACGTGCAAACGTATGATATTTGTCCTTCTCTGCCTGCATTTAATCTTATTAATAAATTAGAATCTATTTCTTTAGATTTGTTAAATAATATCTGCGATATAAAATGAACTTTGATCTACTTGTTTAAAATTAGAGTAAAAGATAATTAAAAATAATTTTTGTGTGTGATAGTGGATCCGTATAGCCAAATTTTTTTTTAAGCTTTGGACAGTGCTACTGACTTAATCTTTTTGTCCTTTTGTACACTAATCACATATTATACATTTGACTTTTGAAAACTACGGTGGGAAGTTAAAGTATACAATATGTTTTCTTCTCTTATGCTGTTTTCAGGTTTTAGAAAGATAATTATTCATTTACATCAAAAATCTTTTGCTCAGTTATTTATTTAATTAATTAATTTATTTATGATGCTTCTTTATTTTTGAGAGACAGAAAGAGACACACAGAGTGTTAGCGAGAGAGGGACAGAGAGAAAGGGAGACACAGAATCCAAAGCAGGCTCTGGGATCTCAGCTATCAGCACAGAGCCTGTTGAGGGGCTCAAACCCATGAACCATGAGATCATGACCTGAGCTGAAATTGGATGCCCAACTGATGGAAAACCGAGGTGCTTCTAGGTTTTTTATTTTATTTTATTTTATTTATTTTATTTTATTATTTTATTTATTTTTTAAATAGTTTATTGTCAAGTTGGATTCCATGAAACACCCAGTGCTCATCCCAAGTCCCTCCTCCATCCCCATCACCCCCCTTTCACTCCTCCCCACCCCCCATCAGCCTTCAGTTTGTTCTCAGCATTCAAGAGACTCACATGGTTTGCCTCCCTGTCTCTCCCCCACTACTTTCCCCCTTCTTCTCCCCCATGGTCTTCCCTTAAGTTCCTCCTAATCCTCCTATATGTGCAAACATATGGTATCTGTCCTTCTCTGCCTGACTTATTTTGCTCAGCATAACACCCTCAAGTTCCATCCATCCTACACATGGCCAGATTCATTCTTTCTCATTGCCACGTAGCATTCCATTGTATAGATAAACCACATCTTCTTTTTTAAAAAATTTTTTTATGTTTTATTTTATATTCGAGAGAGAGACAGAGCACAAGCAAGGGAAGGGCAGAGAGAGATGGAGACAGAATCTAAAGCAGACTCCAGGCTCTGAGCTGTCAGCACAGAGCCTGATGTGGGGCATGAACTCACGAGCAATAAGATCATGACCTGAGCTGAAGTCAGACGCTTAACTGACTGAGCCACCCAGACGCCCTGATAAACCACATCTTCTTGATCCATTCGTCAGTTGATGGACACTTCGGCTCTTTCCATGTTTTGGCTGTTGTTGAGAATGCTGCTATGAACATTGGGGTACATGNGGGATGCTGAGCATCGTTTCATGTGTCTGTTGGCCATCTGGATGTCCTCTTTGGAGAAGTGTCTGTTCATATCTTCTGCCCATTTCTTCACTGGGTTGTTTGTTTTGTGGGTATGGAGTTTGGCAAGTTCCTTATGGATTTTGGATATTAATCCTTTATCTGATATGTCATTTGCAACTATCTTTTCCCATTCCATCAGTTGCCTATTAGTTTAGTGGATTGTTTCCTTTGCCATNGAGTTTATTTTTGTGTACGGTGTGAGAAAATGATCTAGTTTCATTCTTCTGCATGTTGCTGTCCAGTTCTCCCAGCACCATCTGTTAAAGAGGCTGTCTCTTTTCCATTGGATACTCTTTCCTGCTTTGTCAAAGATTAGCTGACTGTACAATTTTGGGTCCAATTCTGAGTTCTCTATTCTATTCCACTGGTCTATGTGTCTGTTTTTGTGCCAATACCATACTGCTTTGATGATGACAGCTTTGCAGTAGAGGCAAAGTCTAGGATGGTGATGCCTCCCATTTTGGTTTTCTTCTTCAATATTACTTTGGCTCTTCAGGGTCTTTTGTGGTTCCATACAAATTTTAGGAGAGTTTGTTCCAGTTTTGAGAAGTATGTTGGTACAATTTTGATTGGGATTGCATTGAATGTGTAGATTGCTTTGGGTAGTAATGACATTTTAACAATATTTATTTATCCAATCCATGAGCATGGAATGTTTTTCCATTTCTTTGTGTCTTCTTCAATTTCTTTCATAAGTTTTCTATAGTTTTCAGCATACAGATCTCTTATATCTTTGGCTAGGTATTTTATGTTATTTTGTGCCATTGTGAATGGGACCAGTTTCTTGATTTCTCTTTATGTTGCTTCATTGTTGGTGTATAAAACTGCAACCGATTTCTGTATGTTGATTTTGTACACTGCAACTTTGCTGAATTCATGGATCAGTTTAGGAGGCTTCTGGTGGAGTCTGTCGGGTTTTCTATGTAGAGTATCATGTCATCTGCAAAAAGTGAGAGTTTGACTTTTTCTTTGACAATTCTGATGCCTTTTATTTCTTTTTGTTATCTGATGGCTGATGCTAGGACTTCCAATACTATGTTAAACAACAGTGGTGAGAGTGGACTACTCTGTCATGTTCCTAATCTCAGGGGGAAAGCTCTCAGTTTTTCCCCATTGAGGATGATGTTAGCTGAAGGCTTCTCATAGATGGCTCTCATGATATTTAAATAAGTTCCTTCTATTCCCACTTTCTCGAGGGTCTTTATTAAGAAGGGATGTTGTATTTTGTCAAATGCTTTTTCTACATCTATCGACAGGATCATATGGTTTTTATCTTTTCTTTTGCTGATGTGATGTATCACACTGATTGATTTGTGAATATTAAACCAGCCCTGTAACCCAGGAATGAACCCCACTTGATTTTGGTGGATAATTCTTTTTATGTGCTGCTGCATTCAATTTGTAACTATCTTGTTGAGGATTTTTGCATCCGTACTCATCAGGGATATTGGCCNTCTCAGTTTTTCCCCATTGAGGATGATGTTAGCTGAAGGCTTCTCATAGATGGCTCTCATGATATTTAAATAAGTTCCTTCTATTCCCACTTTCTCGAGGGTCTTTATTAAGAAGGGATGTTGTATTTTGTCAAATGCTTTTTCTACATCTATCGACAGGATCATATGGTTTTTATCTTTTCTTTTGCTGATGTGATGTATCACACTGATTGATTTGTGAATATTAAACCAGCCCTGTAACCCAGGAATGAACCCCACTTGATTTTGGTGGATAATTCTTTTTATGTGCTGCTGCATTCAATTTGTAACTATCTTGTTGAGGATTTTTGCATCCGTACTCATCAGGGATATTGGCCTGTAGTTGTCTTTGTTTGCTGGATCTCTGTCTGGCTTGGGAATCAAAGTGATGCTGGCTTCATAAAATGAGTCTGGAAGTTTTCCTTTGATTTCTATTGTTTGGAATAGTTTGAGAAGAATGGGTTTTAATTCCGTTTTAAATGTCTGGTAGAATTCCCCAGGGAAGCCTTCTGGCCCAGAGCTCTTATTTGTTGGGAAATATTTGATAACTGATTCCATTTCTTCACTAGTTATGGGTCTGCTCAGATTTTCTATCTCTTTCTATGTGAATTTTGGTAGTGAGTGTGTGTTTAGGAATTTGTTCATTTCTTCTAAGCTGTCCAATTTGTGGGCATATAATTTTTCATAGTATTCCCTGATAATTGCTTGTATTTCTGAGGGGTTGGTTGTAATAAGTCCATTTTCATTCATGATTTTGTATCTTTGGGTGCTCTCTCTTTTCTTTTTGAGAGGCCTGTCTAGAGGTTTGAC
The DNA here is from genome assembly GCF_008692635.1 of Crocuta crocuta. NCBI lineage: Eukaryota > Metazoa > Chordata > Mammalia > Carnivora > Hyaenidae > Crocuta > Crocuta crocuta. The sequence goes on along the minus strand of NW_027529481.1, from coordinate 195,291 downwards.
AATTTTGTTTATTTTTTTCAAAAAATCAACTCTTGGTTTCAATGATCTGTTCATCTGTTTCTTTGGTTTCTATATTTNTAAATGTCTGGTAGAATTCCCCAGGGAAGCCTTCTGGCCCAGAGCTCTTATTTGTTGGGAAATATTTGATAACTGATTCCATTTCTTCACTAGTTATGGGTCTGCTCAGATTTTCTATCTCTTTCTATGTGAATTTTGGTAGTGAGTGTGTGTTTAGGAATTTGTTCATTTCTTCTAAGCTGTCCAATTTGTGGGCATATAATTTTTCATAGTATTCCCTGATAATTGCTTGTATTTCTGAGGGGTTGGTTGTAATAAGTCCATTTTCATTCATGATTTTGTATCTTTGGGTGCTCTCTCTTTTCTTTTTGAGAGGCCTGTCTAGAGGTTTGACAATTTTGTTTATTTTTTTCAAAAAATCAACTCTTGGTTTCAATGATCTGTTCATCTGTTTCTTTGGTTTCTATATTTTTTATTTCTGCTCTGATTTTTACTATTTCTCTTCTCCTACTGGGTTTGGGGCATTCTTGTTGCTCTGCCTCTAGTTCCTTTAGGTGAGCTGTTAGATTTTGGACTTGCGCTTTTTCTAATCTCTTGAAATAGGCCTGGAGGGCAATGTACTTTCCTCTTAGGACTGCCTTTGCCACAGTCCTAAGAGTTTGGAATGTTGTATTTCATTTCATTTGTTTCTATATATTTTTAAAAATCTTCTCTAATTGCTTGATTGGCCCATTCATTCTTTAGTAGGATGTCCTTTAATCTCCATGTTTTTGGAGGTTTTCCAGACGTCTTCCTGTGATTGATTTCAAGTTTCAAAGCATTATGATCTGAAAGTATGCATGGTATGATCTCAATTCTTTTATATTTATTGAGGGCTGCTTTATGTCCCAGTATGTGATGTATCTTGGAGAATGTGCCATGCGCACTTGAGAAGAAAGTGAATTCCATGGCCTCAGGATGTAGAGTTCTAAATATATCTGTCAGATCCATCTGGTCCAATGTGTCATTCAAGTCCATTGTTTCTTTAGTGATTTTCTGTCCAGTTGATCTATCCATTGCTGTAAGTGAGGCTATAAGTCCCCTACTATTATCACATTCTTCTCTATAAGATTGTTTCTGTTTGTGATTAATTGTCTTATATATTTAAGTATCTCATATTCGGTGCATAGATATTTATAATTGTTAGTTTTTCCTGATGGATAGACCCTGTAATTATTATATAATGCCCTTCTTCATCCCTTGTTACTGTCTTTAAAGTCCAGTTTGTCTGATATAAGTATAGCTACTCCAGCTTTCTTTTGACTTCCATTAGCATGATAGATATTTCTCCATCCCCTTAGTTTTAACCTGGAGGTGTCCTCCAGTTTAAAATGTGTTACTTGTAGACAGCAAATAAATGGCTTTGTTTTTTTAATCCATTCTGCATACCCTATGTCTTTTGATTGGAGCGTTCAGCTCATTTACATTCAGTGTTACTATTGAAATATATGGGTTTAGAGTCTTTGTGTTGTTTGTGGGGTTCATGCCTGTGGTGGTATCTCTAGTATCTTGCATTCCTTGAAACATTTCCCTCAGAGAGTCCCCCTCAGGATGTCTTGTAGGGCTGGCTTAGTGGTGACACATTCTTCCAATTTTTGTTTATTTGGAAAGACTTTTATCTCTCCTATTCTGAATGACAGGAGGATAGGGGATGCTTGGCTGCATATTTTTCTGTTCATCACATTGAAGATCTCCTGCCATTCCTTTCTGGCTGCCAAGTTTCAGTAGATAGGTCTGTGACTAATCTGATAGGTTTCCCTTTGTACGTTAGGGCCCTTTTCTCCCTAGCTGCTTCAAAATTCCGTCTTTGTCCTTATATTTTGCCAGTTTCACTATGATATGTCGTGCAGAAGATCGATTCAAGTTATGCCTGAGGGGAGTTCTCTGTGCCTCTTGAATTTCAACATCTACTTTCCATTTCATTATGTATCTCATTTATAGCATTTTAAATTCATCGTAACTATTTTTGAGCTCCATAGTGGTTGTAGCAATAGTTTCTCTGATGTCTTCCATTCTTTTTTCAAGTCCAGCAACTAATTTTATGACTATTGTTCTAAATTCTTGTTCAGTTATGTTGCTCATATCTGTTTTGAGCATTTCTTTAGCTGTCAGTTCTTCCTGGAATTTCTTTGGAGGAGAGTTCTTCCGTTTCATCATTTTGGTTAGCTTTCTATCTCTTGTTAATTTTAAAAGCTTGTTGTACACTCTGCCCCTGTGAGTTCTGCCGTATTAAAGAGGGCTCTTTGACTGTTCAGGGCCTGTCGGTTCAGGAAGTGTTCTTTGAATGGTGTCTCTTGGTTTCTCTTGTTGCAAGTTTGGTTATTTTGTTTCCCTACTCATAGCAGTATATGGGACTCTCCATCGTGTGTACTTTGGCTTGTTTCTTTGGGTAGCCCTGCTGGAGGCAGGCTCAGCCTGGTCCAGAGGTCCCCGAAGGATGGACGGTGTCAGGGAGGGAGGGATGAGAGACCCACAAGAAATTCTTTCTGATCACCAGGCCGGTTATTTTATTTTTTAATTTTTTTAAAGTTTGTTAATTTTTCAAGAGAGAGCAAGCAAGCACCAGCAGGGAGAGGAGAGGAGAGGAGAGGAGAGGAGAGGAGAGGAGAGGAGAGAGAGAGAGAGAGAGAGAGAGAGAGAGAGAGAGAGAGAATACAAAGAAGGCTCTGTGCTGTTGGCACAGAGCTAGACACAGGGCTTGAACTCACAAACCTTGAGATTATGACCTTAGCCGATATTCAGAATTCCATCCTTAACCAATTGAGCCAGCCAGGCTAGGTTATTTAAAAAACAAATCTGCTTACACCTCTTCATAAGGCAGAATGATTCATGTTTGGTGGAGTAATACATAAAAATGCTAAATGAATGAAGTGTCTACAGTATCTCTGCTTACCTGTGATGATCCAAAAGAATGACCTAAATGAAGGAGCCCAACACAAAATGATGACAGTTCATGGGAAGACATTCCAAAGATTTCCATTTTATTAAAACAAACCATTTTGAATGTCTCTTCCTCAGCGGTGTTAATTGTTGCACAATTCATGGGAGCCTTCTGTTGGGGGTTATTTTCCATACCTGCATGTTTTCTCACCTTGAACATGCTCACTACTTATTTTTCCATTTGGTAATATTTCAAGGAGTATGCATGTGATAGAGTGGGGTGTTCCTTACTCCTAAACTTATTTCTTATTTGTAATGTGCAACCCTTCACTTCCACATCCCTGCTTTCTCACTACCTTTGCTCTGGAATATGGTCTACATTGTTGAAGCCCTCTTTTTGGATGGACCGTCTTCTTCACACAGATCGTGGTGACTGGTGTTCTTTATCACGTGTTCCACCGGATCCTGTGCTCTGGCCAGACTCCTGCCGTTACACTCTGAGCAGACCCATTCTCCAGCCAAACTTTGAAGTTGTACAGTAAGAATATTAATTGGTATATAAACCTATGATTCAGGAGGCTCCTGGATGGCTCAGTCGGTTGGGCTTCTGACTTCAGCTCAGGTCATGATCTCTCAGTTGGTGGGTTCGAGCCCCACAATGGGCTCTATGTTGACAGCTTGAAGCCTGGAGCTGCTTCAGATTCTGTGTGTCCCTCTCACTGCCCCTCCCCTGCTTGTGCTCTGTCTCTCTCTTTCAAGGATACATGAACATTAAAATATTTTTTAAGAAACAAACAAAAAACCCTATGATTCAGCAGGTTTCTAATTGTCATGTATTTAATTTTTGTCTGGTGGAAAATAGATCATTTTTCCATAAAGCTATTTTAGAAGTTATTAGCCCTCCTTTATGGATTTACAGAGTGCAAGGTGTACATGAATTACAGTTGTTATTACATGTTAGCCATGGACTTGTTTATATTTATCTTTCTTGCTGCTCTAGACTGTAAGTTCTTTGTGACCTGCATTTGTTTTTATATGCTCATTTAGCTAGAACTATACTAGGCACAGAATAGACTCTAAATAAATATTTACTGAATGGATAAGTCCTCACAGCAACACCATAATGTAGGTATCATTAACACATTTTAAATTAAGAAGCTCATGAATGGGAGATGTGAAGTAACTGTTTCCAGTTCTTGTGGGTAAATAGGAAAACAGAGATCCAAGTGTCAGATAAGTCTGACTCTAACACTTCTTTTTACAATCCCCATGTGATATCAGATTGTGTTTTCATCTTCCATGTAACTGGCTTTGTATTGTCCATGTTTTCATTCCTGCTATTGTTTTCATTTTCATCCTACATGCAAATTCAACACAGAAAATAATATTTTAATTAAATAAGAAAAAATTATCTGAATAAGAATGATTTCCTCTGGATTTTCTGAACGGGGAGGATTCTTATTTGGATGAGATCAAATGAGACAGTGATAGCAAATACTGAGGAGGATAAATTAGAAATGAGATGTGTAACACTGCATTTAAAAATCACGGTTCATGACCCCAATCACGTAGCTACTGAAAAGAGGAGAAAAAGATGTTGAAATGGCCTAGTAGCCAGATTTCTTTTTCCTAGGAGAAATATGCCTAAGGTTACAGAGACTCTGAGTCTGTTGTCTTGCCTTTTTTAAATTTTTTTATTTTTTTATTGCTGCTCTTTTTCCTGAGTTCAAAATGTGGCTATCGGGAAATGTTATTACAACTTACTCAGTTTAGCTGGCCTTCATTAAAGGCTAATCTGCCCATGTAATCTGTTTTCTATGTTTCTGTACCATTGGCTGAATCATATCTGCTCAAAATAACATTTTAAATATCTTTATCAATAATAATCACGAGTAAAGCCGTGGGCTTAATAACAAACATTCAACGTTCATGTCCCTGAGGATTCATGAAAATATGGGAAAATAACTTCCCAATACCACACAGAGAGGAATGTTGTCCCTATTTTGTGGGAGAGTGGTAAGGGGTAGCAAGCTAGTCTGAAACATACCGAACAGGATGCTGACACACAGCACTGTTTTTTCAGAAATGTTTCTCAGTTTAAGCCTTCTCTTGATACGCACATAAAGCTTCTTTCACAGGATATTTCTACTATAATGCTATCTTATGTGGTCCCAGTATTGCAGAGAATATTGGTATTGTAGAAACACTATCCCAAATGCTTAGTGGTAAGGATGTTGACCTGAGAGCAAAATGAATTTTTGAGCACCATCACAGAAAGTCGTGGAGATATAAACATTTTTGCATCATAATATAATCACTGAGTCCTACTAAGGTGAATCTCTGCATCTTCCCCTTTCCTTCCCTGCCACCTCGCCTACCTCTCCATAGCTAGATACAGGTAGAATTCACTAGATGCACAGAGATGCATAGAGAACTTTTTGTATGTCTCTGAAATCATTCAGTCAAGAATAAAGAATGTGGGATATTGACTGTGTATACGGAAGGTAAGTGGATGGAGGAAAAAAGTGAAAAAACAGTTGAAGTGACAAGAGATTCTATTAAATCAAAAAGAAAACAAAACAAGTGATACAGATTTCAAATGCTAGCTGACTTAAATATTGGTTTTACTATCAATCTATGTAGTTATAAACATTGTTTTCATGATGTATAGCAAACTTCTGATGCTGTGCAATTTTCACATCAAAAGTGTTTTTCAGATGTGTTAAGGATTTTTTTTCCCTCTATTTTCAAATGCTGTGATGGACTTTCACCTTAAACTAAGTATACAGCTGCTTAGCTGCACACCTAATTTTTAATTTTTGAGGAACAAATTCTGCTACTTGCTTTAAAAAAAAAAGAAAAAGATCTATGGACTCAAAGAAAATTTTGGAGTTCCTTTCACTTAGCACAAGAGTGATGTTTCCTTCCATGAAAAATTTACCAAGTCTGTCAATAGATTCTTTATCATTTTCCTGCTTTCTAAACACTTCAGCAGACATGGAATCATCTGCTCTCCCTACTTGGAAAGAAAATAGCTACTTGAAATTTATGATCTATTTTATGTTCACTTTTCAGTATTATCAACAGCATTACAAGGAACGTATTTAAATCTATATTTGGATCAAAATCAGATGTCTCTACAATGGAAAATATCCATGGACTTGATTATCCATGTTAAGCTAGATTAGCAGAAACGAGCAGATCTGCAGCGTGCCATGTGATCCTGCAAATACAGCTGTCCGTCTTCACATGAGCGTGCAGAGTCCCTCTGAATGCAAATGAAAGCATGGCTGATGGGTTTAAAATAAACTCCGAAGTTAAATTGAATTTAGTGATTTCTAATATTTCTCACTTAACAACTCTGCTTACCAGTTTAAAATGACTTAACGATTATTTACTCTCAAACGAATAACCTTTTAAGTAACTCCCCTTTTCTCCCAGTGGTTCAGGCCGTCTGTGTGTTTGACATGACATTGATCAAATTTTTCACAGGATTGCAAGTTGTCCCACATTTCAATTTGAAGGTAGCTTAGCCTATTTGAATGAGATCATTTTTATAAAAAGAATTGCTAGGCTTTGTTTTGTAGAGTTTTAGGTTTACCGAAAAATTGAACATAAAGTACAAAATGTTCCCTTAGTCCTCTTCATCTACACTTTCTGCATTATTAAAATCTGACATTGGGGTGATGCATTTGTTACCATGTAATTCAAATTGATGAGCCACTACTGATACATCATTACTAACTATGCAACCATGTTGGTGCACTTACTGGTGTTGCACATTTCTTTCTGTCTCTGTTCATTTGTCTTCATTCTTTTTTCCCCCTCTTCCTTCTTCAGACTGCATAATCTCTATCAATCAGTCTTCATATAGTTCATTCTTTCTTCTGTCAGTGGAGAATCATTCTTGAGTTCCTCTAGTGAATTTTTCATTTCAATTATTGCCCTTTTCAACAGAATTTCCATGTGGTTCTGTTTTATAATTTCTCTTTCTTGGTAGTCTTAAAGTTGAGACATTATCATACCTTTCCTACTTCCACAAGTATGCTTTCCTTTAGTTCTTTGAATGTATTTGTAGCAGCTCCTTTGAAGTCTTTGTCTGTTAAATCTGACACCTGTCCCCTCTCTCAGGTATTCCTGGTGCCTGCCATTTTTTCTGTGCATGTATTACACTTTCCTTTCTTACTGCATAACTTATAATTTTCCATCAGAACTGGACATTTTAGTCCACTTAGAGCTTACTATTGTTTAAGTAACTATCTTAACTTAAAGGCTGGACTATCTTAGTGAAGTCTAATCACTAACAGTGTGAAGCTCTGATGTCCCTGGCGGGCTGACAGGCACAGCCTTTGGAACACAGTCACCCGGGATGACAGTGGTTTTAACAAAACACTCTTTCCCTGTCTTGTACTCAATATTAGGGTCCATTAATTGCCAGCTGATTGGGGTTTTTTTTGTTTTGTTTTTGTTTTTGTGGGGTATTTTTTTGTTGTTGTTGTTATTTTACTACACTCTGGACATAAATCACTCCATACCCCGCTTCAATTACACCAATTACAGCTGATCTCCTTTGCAGGGGTAGTCTTTGAACACAGTGTTTAAGGTATGTTCTGAACCTGGGGTAGTGGGGGGCAGGAGTCTTCTTAGCTATTTTTTTGCCTAGTTCTCTCTTCAACTAGAGGTCTTATGGTTTACTTTATTTGCTTTTTTGAAACTAATTGCCTCCTCCTAATTGTTTACCACCAAAACATCACCCTCCCCCCCAAGAGTATCGTTTTGAAAGACCATCAGTTACTTATAAGTAAACCGCAGAGGTTGTTCACCTTACGGGTTTTATCTACCTCTAGGAGCATGGCACTTAGCGGGAGCAGAAGCCTCAGGTCTTTGCTTGCTGCACCCAACATGGAACCTCCTTCCTAAAAACAAGTGGGGACAAGGATGATGGGGCCTTAGTATTCTTAGTCTGATGCATCTGAAATAAAGATTGTGCTCTGTGGCTGGAGGGTGAATGCAAGAGGGAGTTTCCAACCTTCCAGACGCACTTATGGAATTTCGCTTCTATTAGGCAGAGAGATGTGAGTACTGCCTATCCTGGAAAGCACCACAGTCTTTGTCTTGGGAGAGAAGAGCCCTGCATGCTACGCTGCTCCCGACTGGTGTGGAATTTCTGTCTCACTGTGAGTATAAGGTGGAAGAGGGAGAGGGCCTGATGCACAATGTTACTGTCTCTTGCTATTCTTACAGAGTAAACATTTCTTCATGGGCTGTATGGCCTTAAAATGATTTCTGGGGAGATTTTAGTTTTTAAAACTCTTTTCACCAGTTTCATTGGTGTTGCTAGAAAGGAGTCCACAGAGCTCTCACATGCAATTCCAAAAGTGGAACTCTATGGCTCACATAATTTAAGTGTTCAAAATGAAAGGTACCTTGTAAATTACCTCATCCTGACGAGTTACTTAGCATAGAATTAAGGCCCAAGGATGTTTAATTGTTTTAAATTTCAAACTGGTGAAAGAGCAAGAGCTTTAATCCAAGTTCTTAATCTCCCGGTTTTGGTTTTGGTTTTTGTTTTTTCTTTACTACATGCTGTTCTGAGCTTGAAAGTATACTATGCAGAAATCATTCTATTTAAAAGTTATGTTTTAAGGGAAAATGTTACTGCTGTTGACTACAATACCGACCCTTCATGTAAAGACTGACAAAGGCAGGTTCAAATAAAGACTAAATATTTTATTTTTAATTCTTTTTTAAATGTTTATTAATTTTTGAGAAAGACAGAGCATGGGCGGGGCACAGGGAGAAAGAGCGGGAGACACAGAGTCCGAAGCAGGCTCCAGGCTCTGAGCTGTCAGCACAGACCCAGACGCCAGGCTCGAACCCACGAACCACGAGGTCACGACTTGAGCTGAAGTCGAACGCTTAACCGACTGAGCCACCCAGGCGCCCCTAAATATTTTAAATATTAATAGAGGCATAATCTGACTACTGAACAGACTAACCCCCAAATCATCTCTCTTGTTTACATTACTATTTTGTAACTGTTGTTATTGTTGTTCCTTAATAAAACAAATATTCAAATTCTATTATTCCGAAGAGAAGTCTAATGAGTTCTTTCTGAAGTTTAGTAATTTATGACCTAGAATATCACACGGGAATACAATCTTACTTGTTTTCATCAAGCTTCTTAAGGAAGCCTCCAACTTGAACAAAGATTATGGAAAGAGAATAAATTTATCATAAAGACTGAAAGATAACACCCTAGCAAAAGTCACAACAGTTGTGAATCCTGGTTGTGTAAATGGCCTATACATAATGGTAGAAAAACAGAGATGTTGATGCAGATATATGTATACACTAACATTTTTCCACTAAGGGTAATTTTATCTCCTAGAGGATATTCAGAAATTAGGAAGAAATCAGTAGTACTGCTATATATCCTGTAACTGCAGAGAGCATCCCTTCAACAAAAAACCACCTGGTCCCTATGTGCTGTGGCTGAAAAATCCTGTTATAGATAATTATGAATACAAGTAGAGGCTCCTTTATGATATTGCCATAATTCATTCAACTCATATTTCCTCTGTACATACCATGGATCAAGCACTATCCTAGGCTTTTGGGAATTCAGTGGTGAATAAGAAATAGTTAGTTCCCTTGTGGAATTCACAATTTCATAGAGAAAACTGCAGAAAAACACCCGAGTGGAATCTTGAGTAAGAACCTGAGAGAGCTGAACAAAGGCTTTAAAAGCACGTGAATGACTTCTTCCTACTGGAAATTCTATTCAGTTTTATTACCACCTCGCTCATAGAGTGTGCACTTAAACTCCAATCTTTTGTGACACTAGATATTAAATAAAAGAAAGAGGTCTCATTTTGAGTCTAAGTTTTGTTCACTCTGAGTATTGAAAAGTTTTCAATTTTATCTAGATCAGAGGATGAAGCACAGCAGATTTAATTTTCACACGTAACAAATAATTTTACTTTAACAACTAACAGAGAAGCATCCTAGCGCAATCTGGTGTGGATGGGGTTACGGGGGAGAGGTGAGGGAAGATATGGAGTTCAGGCTTTGGTTCACTAGTAATGAGCCAGAAACAGGGTGTGATTCTGATATAGGGCAATGTTATCAATTCCCCTTGGACTTCTGATCCCGTCCTTAGGGGCTTTTCTTAGAAAGGTAGAGTGACAGAAATGCAATAAACGTTAGTAGGAACGACCGAAATCATTTCTCTGTAACGCCTTGCGGACAGCTTGGGGGCAGCATTAGTATGGATGTCACCACCCCTGGTCTTAAACATTCAGTAGCAGAACGGATAACAGCCTTGATTTTACTCAGGTCTAACTTGTGACGACAGATACTGGTTAGCACTGTGTTCACTTTTTGCCTCCACAGTGGACGGGCACATATAGAGCAGATGAGAGAAGGGGGTATGGGAACTATCAGATAACGTGCGGCCAAGGAATTCTGCGGTGACCCCAAAATTTTGACGACAAATGCAATTTCTAAAGAACAGCTAAGGCAAACAATTGAAACACTCTTTTTACGCTATTATTATATTCTAGTTTTACTTTCTGACTCATGCAGTGTGAGGGATATTTATTTAAAATTTTTTTTTCTCCTCCTGTATACTTTTTACACTTACCAAACTCTTATGAAGAAGAAAAAGAAGGATGGGGTGCCTGGGTGGCTCAGTTGGTTAAGTTTCTGACTTCGGCTCAGGTCATGATCACACAGTTTGTGGGTTCCAGCCCCCCGTCGGGCTCTGCTGACAGCTAGCTCGGAGCCTGGAGCCTGCTTCAGATTCTGTGTCTCCCTCTCTCTCTCTGCCCTTCCCCTGTTCATGCTGTCTCTCTCTCAGAAATAAATAAAAAACACTTAAAATTTTTTTTAAAAAAAGAAGAAAAAAACTGAGCTAATATAATATGTATGTACTTTTGTATGCTTAAATGAGCAGTAATATTTTTCTCAACTATGGAAAATGGAGGTTCACTGGCCCATGTATTATATCCATTATAACAAGAATACAAGCAAGGTTACAGTAAAATACATCATCTGACTGTCTAGAAACAATATTCTAAAGATTAACAAAGATAGTACTGTGTCTTTATTAGAGTTTTTTCTCTTCAGTCTTTCTACTGTAGGACAGATGATTTCATTTAAAATTACAAAGCTCCCCCCACAACACACATCAAAAACAATGTTCAATATTGTTATCATGAATCTATCACTATGGGTAGTCATTTTTTTTATTCTCTCAGAATGTTAGGAACCTAAACATAGGGTCACTAGATGAAAGAGAGCTGGACATACCACAGTACTTTAGATTTTATATTTTTTCCTAAGAATCTGATAGAAAAGGAATAAAAGAAATTACTAAATGGGTTAGCAGAAAAAAATCTTAACAGTAGATCTTTACCATTTTGTCGGTTGATTTCTATGACAGACATTTTTCTCATTTTTTAATGTTTATTTGTGTGTGTGTGTGTGTGTGAGAGAGAGAGAGAGAGAGAGAAAGAGATACAGAGACAGAGCACCAGTGGGGGAGATGCAGAGAGAGCAGAGACACAGAATCTGAAGCAGGACCCAGGCTCTGAGCTGTCAGCACAGAGCCCGACATGGGGCTTGAACCCACAAACTGTGAGATTATGACCTCAGCTGAAGTCGATACTTGACCAACTGAGCCACCCAGGTGCCCCTATATAAAGGACATTTAAGAGAATTTCGAAACTTTAGACTTGAAATCACTCCCAACGCTCCCTATTTTATTACAATAATGAGCCAAATGATGTGGAGGGAAGGAACATACTTGTTGATTTTTTTAAATGCAATTCCAACTAAGGAGGTCCAAATTCATTACCTCCTCAGCAAATTGTGTTTTCTAAAAATAAAAGTGAGGAGAAAAAAAAGAACACTCTTCAAATCTTATATTTTGCTAATGATATAGAGAAATAAAATTGAGTAAAAATAGACAAAAATAAACAAAAATAAAACATTTTTGTTTTTCTCCTGACTACCTATTACTTCAATAATTATTTAACATGACATTAAAAAGAGCACAATTAAAACAAAGAAATCAGTTCTGCATCATGAGTAGAATGCATTTGAACCAAATACTTAATCTAAAGGAAATTATCAGTAGGGATTAAATTTATTTCTGTGCTGCCTGGCAGGAAATGAAACTGCTTAAAAGCATAAAGTTGAACAAAACCGAAAACGGCTGCACTAATGCTCCAGCAAAGTTGGATTTTAAAGTAACCTTTTCCCTTCTCTTCCCCAAACCTCTTTCCCTTCTGAGCCTTTTGTTTCAGTAACCTTGGGGCACCCTGAAAGTGACTAAGGAGGTTGGGATGCACCTGCACAATTCCGGTCAAAACCGGCTACATGCTGGTATTTCCCTAGAAACCCCCAGCCCCTTCCTCCCTCTGGCCTGCAGTTTTCTGAAGGCCATAGTCTGCTGCAGCCTCCTTTGCCCAGGAAAGCAATAAAGCTATTTTTCTTCTTTCTCCCCAACTGTACCTCCACGTTTTATTCCGGCTTCGAAGCATAGAGACCTGTTTTTGATAAAAGAAATACAAAAAGAGAAAACAAGGATCCGTGGTGGAGCCTGCTTGGGTTTCTTTCTCTCTCTCTTTCTCTCTCTCTCTCTCTCTCTCTCTCTAGGTCTCTGTCCCTCCCTCGTTTGCATGCTTTTGCTCTCTCAAAATAAACATTAAATAATTATTTATGAATAAAAAGTAGCCAGTTTACAAAGATAGATCATTTTTAAAATTTCTTAATGTTTTATTTATTTCTGAGAGAGAGAGAGAGAGGCAGCGTGAGCAGGGGAGGGTCAGAGAGAGAGGGAGACACAGAAGCTGAAACAGGCTCCAGGCTCTGAGCTGTCAGCACAGAGCCCTATGTGGGGCTCGAACCCACGAACTGTGAGATCATGACCTGAGCCGAAGTTGGACGCTTAACTGACTGAGTCACCCAGGTGCTCCTAGATCAATTATTTTATACACACTAAATTCTTAGCTAATTTATCTTATAGATGTTCATATAAAGACTATTGGATAATAAGAAGGATCATATCTTTCATAGCAGTTTTATAAAAGATGGATTCATAATTTTCATGTGGTTGCTTTTTCTAATTTTTTAAATGAATTCCAAGGACAAAATTAGTCATGCCAACTCATGGTTTATAGAACCTATTTCTATAATATACCAAAATGTATCTGAAGTGTGTACTTTCTATGCACTTTATTTAAGAGAGAGCGAGCGAGCACGTGCTTGAGCAAGGGAGAGAGGGCAGAAGGAGAGACAGAATCTCAAGCACAGAGCCTGACACAGGGGTTGATCCCATGATCCTGGGATCATGACTTGAGCCGGAATCAAGAGTGAGTCACTCAACTGACTGGGCCACCCACGTGCCCCTGAGGTGTGCACTTTCTGATTCTGCAGTCTCAGAGTACATGGAGAATGAATTCAGGATAAATAATGAATCTGACATTTAAAAATCAGATAATAAGGACTATAGACAATTCCCAGGACTATATATTCTTTATATCAATTGCTTCCATGAATTGTTTTAGGGTTAAGAAAAACATTTGAGAATGACCTATCTATTAATGGCCTGAAGTAGAGATTCCTTATTAACTGATGGAAATCAGGCCCCTATGGTTTAGGTGCGGGTACTATCACTGATATTTTGCCTGAAGATTTTCAATGTTTGGCTTCTACTTTTGCAAACAGTGCCAAGTCTTTTCTACATGAACAGCTTTAGTTCTGTTTCAATATGTATGCAGTTGAACTAACCAAATTGTGAAGGACACAGCAGGGATGAGTTTGCTTGGAATGATTTTAAGGAATGTAGTCTCCCACTGATTGCTTAACATTGCACCTAATGATGGATTTTGAGTGAGACTATGTTGTATAGCACCACTGGAGTGAGTACCTTAGTTTGGATTCTCTTAAAATCGATCCTGAAATAAGGACTTAGGTACCAGAGTGAGGAAATGGTGACATATGAGAACAGGAAGGGAACACTCTGACATCGGGGGGGCCATTTATCAAGGTCATTGTCATAGGCTTTGACTCCTGAATCCCCCTGGACATTTGAAGAGTCAGAATGACTCCCAGAATGGTCTATCTCAAATAAGAGAAGCCAAAGCCCTTAACTAACAACCTCTTTCCCTCCAGTCTTTGAGGATTGCTCTCTAGGACTTTTATCACACCTTTATTTATGGGCTGCTGCTATGGCTAAATCAAGCTAGGTTTTGATGGGTAAAATGCTGGAAAATGCAGTGGGCTTAATTTGGACAATACCAGTCCATGATGAGTCTGGCTTACTTGACATTTCTCACCACAACCGAGGCTGAAATTAGACATGGGCCAGAAAATACAAGCATTAGAAGCATGTTTTGCAGAGAGTTTTTGGGGGAAACAAATACATGAGCTGACCTTTTTTTATCAGCTCATCTGAATGCTAATATGTGCCTGCTAAGACTAGTGAGCATTATTAATACAGTCTATTCCTTCCTACAGCTGTGGTTTTTAAAGGTAACCCTGGATTGTAGCATTAAGATGTAATCATCAGCAAATATTATTATATTGATTATGTATCCATTATATCTGAAAGATTTGTCAAATAGTGATTTAATAAAAAAGAAATTATATGGAGCCACCTGGGTGGCTCAGTCAGTTAAGTGTCAGACTTCAGCTCAGGTCATGATTTTGCAGTTAGTAAGTTCAAGCCCCAAGCTGGGTTCTGTGGAGCCAGCTTGGATCCTCTGTGTCCCCCTCTATCTCTCTGCTCCTCCCCCATTCATTCATGCATGCTCTCTCTCTTGCAAAAATAAACATTTTTTTAAAAAAGGAAATTATTTTCTTAAAAAAATAATGTTTTATTTATTTCTGAGAGAGACAGAGAGAGACAGCATGAGCAGGGGAAGGTCAGAGAGAGGGAGACACAGATTCTGAGGCAGGCTCCAGCCTCTGAGCTGTCAGCACAGAGCCCAATGTGGGGCTTGAACCCACAAACCATGAGATCATGACCTGAGCTGAAGTCAGACGCTTAACCAACTGAGCCACTAAGGCGCCCCTAAAAAAGGAAATTATTGAGTCATTGACTAGTTTAAAATAATTTGGGATTGCAATCTAACAAGAGCAGGGGCTTAACTATGCTTATTTCTGAACTACACAAACATAAGGAAGATGTTTCTATATTAGGTAAAACAGTAGATAAACTAAAACATACAGACCGGTTATTCAAGCTATTCAAAAGAGATAACAAAATCTGTAGCTTTGAAATTTAAAGAAATGGAGTTTTTTAATAAAAAATTTAATGTTTTTATCTTTGAGAGAGAGAGAGAGTGAGCGAGCACAAGCTAGGGAGGGTCAGAGAGAGAAAGGGAGACACAGAACCCAAAACAGCTCTTGGTGCGGGACCGATGCAGGGCTCAAACTCATGAACTGTGAAATCATGACCTGAGCTGAAGTCCGATGCTCAATGATCAACTGACTGACTCACCCAAGTGCCCCTAAAGAAATGCAGTTTTAAGGAGATAGCTAGCAAAATATTGGATCTAAAAATTTGGAAGGAGAATAAAACATAAATAATCATTACCAAACACAATCACACTAACATTTTCATCATGAAGAATAATCACAGATCTGGGTTATATCTTTAGATTGGGTTAAGTATCACTTTATGTGATGAAATATGAAGTGAATAATTTTAAATTAAAAATCAGCATAAAGAGAATTTCAGAAAGTTAAGAATAAACAGTCAGAGACATTTCTGAGCTTGCCAAATTAGTTTAAGTCCTTTGGCATACCCTTCTCAACTTTATAATTTACCTTACTTCTTACACTGAGGAAACATTACCTACCATCTGATTAAAACAGACATAAGGCAGACACTGTAAATTTAACATCAAAGAGCAAGTAACTATATTTAATTATTAAATATTTTACTATCCTTCAAAGACAAAAGAATTGGTTTCTGTCTTTAAAGCTATCATGGTTGGGGGCCTGGGTGGCTCAGTCAGTTAAGTGTCCGACTTTGGCTCAGGTCATGATCTCACTGTTTGTGAGTTCAAGCCCCACATCGGGCTCTGTGCTGACAGTTCAGAGCCTGCAGCCTGCTTCTGATTCTGTGTCTCCCTCTCTCTCTGCTCCCCCTTCACTCATATTCTGTCTCTGTCTCTCAAAAATAAATAAACATTAAAAGAAATTAAAAAAAAATAAAGCTACCATGGTGTAGTTGGGAAGGTGGGTAAATAAATAAATTACTGCAATCTCATATGCTAAGTGGTATCACAGACAAACACTTAAAGTTCTTGTGGCAGTAGAAGGAAGGGACACATGACCCATGACACATGACTTCAGGAAATCCTTCCTGGAGGAGATCTTTGCTACCATTTCAGAAAAACAAACAAGAGTGACCCAAGTATAGAGGAGAGTACGTAACCTTTGCAGAGAGAGAAGCAGACACAAATACAGAGACCAAGAAATATCATGATTCTTTCAGAAAACTCCAAGTACAGTAGATTTCTACTCTTCTCCCAGGACAGTCCTCTCTTTACTGATTCTCTCGCTTAATTCTGAAGGCCAAAGGAAGTTTTTAAACCAGACCATGACAATTTTGGAGAGAGGAAGAAATTAAGTTTAATTATTAGAATTACTAGAATGAAGTTGATTCAATTGACTCATCATCCTTTAATAAAAGCACTTTCCTGGGGCACCTGGGTGGCTCAATTGTTAAGCTTCCGACTTCAGCTCAGGTCATGATTTTGCGGTTTGTGGGTTCGAGTCCCACATAGGGCTCTGTGCTGACAGCGCAGAGCCTGGAGCCTGTTTCATATTCTGTCTCTCTCTCTCTGACCCTCCCCTGCTCATGCTTTCTCTCTCTCTCTCTCAGAAATAAATAAAACAGTAAATTTTTTTTAAAGCACTTTCTTTATAAGAATTCTCCTAATTTCTGGTGATAAAACTCAATAAAATATTATCTAGGTCTAGGATTATTGCTAATGAGATTTTTGGTAAAGGTGTGGTAGTATTCATTCAATTTTTTTGTTGATATTTTCAAGAAGTGAATATTTGCTATTTTAAAGTGCTCCTATCACCTCTTTATTTTTTTAATTTTTTAATATTTATTTTGGAGAGAGAGACACACACAAAGAGTGCAAGCAGGGGAGGGGCGGAGAGAAGCAGACACAGAGTCAGAAGCAGGCTCCAGGCTCTGAGCTGTCAGCACAGAGCCTAACATGGTACTCGAACCCATGAACCTTGAGATTATGACCTGAGCTGAAGTTGGACACTTAACAAATCAAACTACCCTCGTGCCCCTCTTACTGCTTCCTTCATATAAAGTCAGCACCCAAAGTTTTCTACATTAGAGAGGGCCCATCATGAGCACAGATGTACTTAAACACCAGAATATCTACACAGTCTGTATTCTTCAGCAGACACATCCATCCATCTATCTATCTCTCTAGATATATAGATATATAGAGAGACACATGCAGATTTCAATGACAACTATTCTCACAATAATCTTTATATATGGCATCCTATTACCTAAATATGTGTGTCTAGTATAAAGTGATAGTATAATTCAAATAGTTCCTATGGAATAAGTAGACCCTGCCATAAAGCTTAGAAATTTCAGTAATTTAGTTTATCATAGAGCTTGGGATAAATAATACATTCATGAGGTAAAGGAAAGAGAAGAGTTGTTATGACCACCCACCAGGGTAGTAGGCCAGAAAAACTGGATTCAGAGAGCAGAGAATGAGCAGTAGTTGGTGGTACCCTTTGGTTACATAGGTTCCACTAGCAGCTAAGTGATTGTGGGTGCAGTTCTCAGTCCTTGGACTTTCCTTCTTGGAAGTGGACTCTCTCAAACACATTTTGCTATCTACAGAGGCAAACACTTAATGACCTCTATCTACACGTCAACTGCTCAGTATAACTTGGCTTTAGGTCCAGGAGTCCAGTGAAATACATTAATTTAACAGTCACAGAATCATCCAGTACTGAAATTAGAAGAAACTTTAGAGGTCAGCTAGACTAATTTTTGTATGATGCATGATTCAACTATTTACTGACTGCTTGCAAGGCAGTATTCTGAGAATGTTCTCTCTTGGTGCTCCTTCTGGGATCTGAGAAGCAGATTCCAATCTGAGTCGTTAAAAAGACTCCTGAAAAGAAAACCTTGATAGCCAAATTGTTGACTTAAATCCTACCTCTGACTTAAATTCTGTGTGATTGTGGACAAGTAAATGCTTTGTGCCTCAATTTCCATATTTGTAAAGTGGGAATATAATAATAATACTCAAGTCATGAAGATGTTCTAGTAATTCACTGATATATACATTTTCTTTTTTAGGATATTTCCTGGCACCCAGTTATGCTCAATGAATGTTATTTCCTATTTTTTTAAATCTCTGCTCAACTTAATACTTCCTCTTTCTCATAGCTACCTCTTCCAACAAACAGCATTTTTTAATACCGTCTCACATCAAAAACAAATAAACAAAAGATATTGAAAAGGTGCAGAATGACAGCCTCTCTGGAAAACAGTGTGGAGGTTCCTCAAAAAATTAACAATAGAACTTCCCTATGACCCAGCAATAGCACTGCTAGGAATTTACCCAAGGGGTATAGAAATGCTGAGGCATAGGAGCACATGTACCCCAATGTTCATAGCAGCACTCTCAACAATAGCTAAAACATGGAAAGAGCCTAAGTGTCCATCAACAGAAGAATGGATCAAGAAGATGTGGTTTATCTATACCATGGAATACTACATGGCAATGAGAAACAATGAAATCTGGCCATGTGTAGCAACATGGATGGACCTTGAGGGTGTTATGCTGAGCGAAATAAGTCAGGCAGAGAAGGACAAATATCATATGTTTGCACGTATAGGAGGATTAGGAGGAACTTGACGGAGGAACAAGGGGGAGAAGAAGGAGGGAAATGGTGGGGGAAAGGGAGAGAGGCAAACCATGAGAGACTCTTGAATGCTGACAAAAACTGAGAACTGATGGATGTAGGGGGGAGGGGGGATGGGCATGGAGGAGGGCACTTGTGGGGATGAGCACTGGGTGTTATGTGGAAACTAATTTGACAATAAACTATTTATAAAAAAAAAAAAAAGAAAAGAAAAGGTGCAGAATGAGACACGCAAAATATGAAATGTGCCACTTTGGCACAAAGATTATTTCCAGTTAAAAGTAATAAAACCCCAGCCGAAGCAGGAAAGGCTCTTGGCTTCTCCCATAACTGCCTAAGTTTACATTGGAAAGAAGAGTGTACAACAGAAAGAGAGCTATTACCAGAGGCCTCCTTGACTGAAGGGATCATGTGCATACTAGAACAACCTTGTTTTTTCCAAATATTTCCTTTCACCTTCTTGCTAATGAGCTTTCTCCCCTTGGAATTCTCTGGCCCGATCCCTGTCTTTAGCTCTTGTAAGCTTCACGTTGCTGGACTGTCTCTGAAAGTTCATATCTTTGTGGATTCCCTATATGTAAACCTATTAAATTTGATTTTCTCCTGCTAATCTGTCTTATGTCAATTTGATTCTAAATCTAGCTAGAAGGTCCATAGGACAGAAGAAAGTCTTTTTCCTTGACAATATTAATAAATCTTTGCTCTCCTTTCGCCTACTGTTTAGGAAAAATAGAAAGGGTATCTTCTGCACTGGTTTGCCTTAGCAGTGTTGTATTAAATCATAGAACAACTTTATCTATGAATCCCACAGATCAACATCTTTTAGTACAGCATATCTCAGAGGCTTCCTGGTTGTTTTCACAGTCTGAGATATTTAACAATTTTATAACCACTTCCAATTTTTATATGTTCTGCAATGTCATAAATTCGTATAAATGGTAAGCTTCTAACCTAAAGATAATGAATCTTTATGCCATTTTAAATGACACTGGAATCTACTGAGTTTTGTTTTAGATAAAATAGGAAAACAGTGGGAGTAGAGACCATTTATATTTCATTCATTTCTATGTTAATAGTACAGGACCTATATGTAGCCGACTCTAAATAAATAATGCGGAATGCATGACCTAGTTGTTAAAATATAAAATTTGTAATAATTCACCATTAAATAATCAGTAAATATTTATTTTACTGAAGGAAAAGAACTGACAGAAGCATAACAAATAGACTGCCATCAGAATACAGATGTTTCAACAAGCAATGCATTCATGAAAATAACTACGGTTTTAGTGGAAAAATTATATTTAACACTCTACAAATTCATTTGCTAAACAATGTACATATTTTAATTTCTAACTAGTTTACTTTTGCTCACTGAGGAGCTATATGCTATGTATTTTCTAAGCTCTACATTTGTAATAACGGATATATGAATGTAAAATCTATCTTCAGCTAACAGGAAAGGGAATATTTTATTCAATATTCTACTCTTAATGATAGATTCCAGTATAAAGACCTATTTAAGGCTGAGCTAGGTGACAGATTCAATTTGTCTATCCTACAAAAGCTGATTAAATTCTTTGAACTTCTCAAGCATCAGAATTTTCTCCTGAATGTCTTAAACTCAAAAATGGCCAGGCTGGAAGTTTCTACTGTGAGTTCCTTTTAGAGGCACATGTTTCTTTTATTATGTAAAAATGATTAACTGATAGAGTGATTTCTTTATCAATGCTTTAACGTTTTGCCCTTTTATATTTGTTTTTGTGTTTGTTTCTTTGTTTTTTGAGAGAAAGAGAGAGAGTGCATGCATGTAAGCAGGAGAGAAAACCAAGAAGAGGGAAACAGAGAGAGAGAGAGAGAGAGAGAATCCCACGCAGGCTCCATTCCCAGCATGGAGCCAAGCTCAGGGCTAGATCCCAAGACCCTGAAATCATGACCTGAGCCAAAATCAAGAGTCAGAAACTCAACTGAGCCACCCACATGCCCATACACTTTATATTTTTATACTATATTGTTTGGATACACTAAAGTATACTTTAGGATTGCACCCTCATAATAAGAGATGAAGAAATCAGGAATACACACCTTTATGCTGTGTTTATACATATACCAATTGTAGTTGTTTTCACTTTCATATATTTATACATTCACCATCCTTATTGATTATGACACTTTATTGTGAAAGATATATTCACACATCTGTAGCATGCGCAAATGTATGCATGCAAACAACCGCGGATCTAATTCCATTTCCTCTGACTAAAGAAGCCAACAATATTTAGAAAAACTTCAATTCCATTTTTTTCTTTTTTTTTTAACTTAAAAAAACTTTTTTTTAAAATAAGCTCTAGGCCCAATACGGAGCTTGAACTCACAACTCTGAGATAAAAGACCTGTAGACTCCGCCAACTGAGCCAGCCAGGTGCCCCCACTCAATCTCTTTTAAATAAAATAGACTTCATTTGTTAATGCTTTCTCCCATTCCACTACTTTCTAAATGTAGTTTACTCCCTTGGCTCATTTTGACTTAATTACTACTTCAAGAGTTCCAATAATTCTGTCATCTCAAGTGGTCTACATTTACAAGAACATGATTCTCTGATCATATTCTTATTCTGTGGCCTTCTACTTTCATTACATATCCCATTTCTTTGACCTCTAATTTGAATACTCAATCTCTCATTCCTAGGAGGTGTGAGAAAAATATCATATTTGTATATTCTTTAATGTATACTGTGAGCTTTGCAAGAACAGCCTCTTTCACAGCATTCTGTGTCCAGCCTTGTGCGTGTCAGAGAAGCTCAGAAACTTCAGTAAACACGGTACAGAAATCCTGTTTGGGATCTAAAACCCCATTCAAGCTTCCAATTTCTACAAACCATTAAGGCTAACAGTTTGAAGTAAAATTCTCCTGAACGTTTTTCCCCACCTAAAATAACTTTATAAAAACATTTGCTTTATAAGGGTAAATATGGGCTGGGGGAAATACCCTCAGGTGATTGGCTTGGCTGTCTTCTACTTCGTGGGCCAGCAATTGTACTCTTGGCTACTATGCCCTCACTACCACTCTTACCCTGAGACTTGCTGAAGTTAAGATACAAAAAGCCAGCATGGGAAGTTTAGGTACAAAAAGCCAGCATGGCAAAGGGCTTAGTGGCTGGCATATGCTGACTACAGATAGTGAAGAGTGAGTAAATAATGATAGGACACTTTCATGTACTAAAGCATTAAAAAAAAAAAAAAAGGCTTGTGTATTTCTCTTTGGCATTTCTCAAAAAGTAAATGCACAGTTACCACTTACAAATAGAAGCTTCCCTTGGGATGCCTGGCTTGTTCAGTCAGTAGATCATGTTACTCTTGATCTCAGTGTTGTGAGTTCATGCCCCACATTAGGTGTGGTGATCACTTAAAAAATTAAAATTATTTTTTTGTTTATTCATTTATTTTGAGAGAATGAGAAAGCACAAGTGAGAAAGTAGCAGAGACAGAGGAGAAAACAAGAACCCCAAGCAGGCTCCACACTATCAGCTGGGAGTCTGACATAGGGCTTGAATTCACAAACTGTGAGATCATGACCTGAGCCAGTTACATGCTTGACTGACTGAGCCACATAGGTACCCATAAAAAAAGAAAATCTTAAACAAAAAAAAAAAAAAAAGAAAGAAAGAAAAAAGGAAAGAAAGAAAGAAAATAAAAGCTTTCTATCTTGAAAGAAAATCCAATTCTTCTTATAATAGAGATCACATACACACACACACAAACACATATACATTTATACATTTACACACACACACACACACACAAAATTTTTTCATTATCTTCCCTATCAAGATATTCAGGAAGGTCTTGTTTTTAATGTAACAAGACTACATATACTGAATTCCATGTAGATTTTTAGATATACTGCCCTTGTTTCAAAACCAATTACTGGTTTTATTAAAGTAATTCAGCTAATTATACTGCAACTATTCCAATCTTTAAAAAGTCATTATAGCTCAAATATTAGCCATCATTAATTACTTTACACACACTAGCTGTCCAATTTTATTTAATTTACTTGCATATTTGACTCACTAATATCTTTGACATATTGATTTTTGTATAATAAAGACAGACTGTAAAACAAAACTATAAAAGCCTTTTATATTTTCAAGAAATGCTTACACAATATCCTAGTAGTAAATAATTAAAGGAAGGAAGTTTTTTGCTCCATACCTTTAATTTTCCATAAGTAACTAAATTTAAAAAAAATTTTTAAATCTTTATTTTTAAGGAGAGAGAGAGCAAGTGGGGGAGAAACAGAAACAGATGGAGACACAGAATCTGAAGCAGGCTCCAGGCTCCCAGCTGTCAGCACAGAGCCCGATGTGGGGCTCAAACCATGAGATCATGACCTGAGCCGAAGTCGGACACTTAACCAAGTGAGCCACCCAAGCATCCCTCCATAATAAGTAACTTTAAATATGAAATTATGGCACACAAGATGTGCCCTGAACATGTGCTAAAATACAGTATGCATTTTGTATTTTGGTCTCCTGGATATTACATATGTGTGCCTTTACAGGTGTTATTCTGTTGTATACTATTTATGTCTTAGTATATGACAGATACTTGAAGAATCCTTTGAAATTATTCTAAGAATAACCTTTAGAACAGTATACATAGAAGAAATATATTTAAATAAATTTTGGAATGAAAAGTAAATCCTAATTTTACTAGCACGATTCACTTGAGTTTCCCTATGAAGACCATTGTGTCTGCTATCCAATATTTTCTAACTTTGAATGAGTTAAATTTAATAAATATTTAAGTTGATAAAATGAGAAATTAATACATTTTTACCCCAAAAAATAAAGTGGGGCTTTCTATCAGAAAGTCACATATTAAAATTCTTTACTTTAGCTAAATTCCTATACCGATAATTAAAAAGATTTGATCTTGCAATATCTAATGAGAAAGCTCCTGAACAATTCACCTATACCCATCTGTTTCATTCAAGAAGTTTCGTGATTCATATAGCCCAGTGGAATACTATCTTCATTGAATTCCTATGAATTTTTCCTTTGGAAAAAAACATCAAGAATCTTAATTACTAGTATTTATCTCAAAAGAATAAATTTGCTTTTTTAATAACAAGTAAAATATGGTAAAAAGCTTGATGTACATTGTCTTATCCTCACCATGACTATGTGGCTTAAGTATTAACTTCATTTTATAGAAGGAAAAAACCCTGCATCTAAAAGGTTAGAATGACTTTGGACAAAATCATATGGCTTACTTTGAAGCAGAGAATGTATTTAATTCCAAAGCTTGTGCTCTTTCTGAGACGCTGTGCTACTTTTCAAAAATGAGTCTACTTTTATTTAGCCTAAAGACAAGATATCACATATACTTTATGTGATGGCCACATTTTTCATGTTTGACTATTGACTTCTTTTTTCTCCTTTTTCCACGGAAGCCAGTGGAAAATTTAAACTTGATAACTCTCCAGCTTGTGCGTGAACAAGTTCTCCTAATTATATCTTCCAGGGATTATAGACCCACTGCCTCTGCTCAGCCCAAGCTGCCTCCTACCTGTTTGTGCAACATGATCTCCCTGCTCTCCCCAGGAGTCCCTGTGTAAGCAGTAAACTGTTTTTCAGATTCTCATGGTGTGTGGCCTATCATCATCTTTCACACCTGAACCAAATTTTGGGTGGAAGACTGTCCTGCAAAACAGCCAGATGTGTGTCACTCTACAAAGGAATTTCCAGGTCAGTTCTCAATTAAATTAACAATATTCTCACAGATCAAACAAAATAGCTCAAACATGACTTGTTTGTTTTAAGTAGCAGAGAGAGATCAATGTTCCCCATAAGTAAAAGTTTATAAACTAAAAATTTGATCTTTGACCCATTTTCATATTTCATAATTTCACTGGAGATTATCATGAAAAAGATGACAGACAGTGGCTAAGTACTATTCATTTTTAAATACTTTTTTTTTTGTCAGATTGCCTAGGCAGCTGTCAGTTAAGCATCTCACTCTTAATTTCACCTCAGGTCATGATCTCAAAGTTTGTGAGTTCAAGCCCCATGTCAGGGTCTGTACTGACTGTGCGGAGCATGCTTGGGATTCTCTCGCTGCCCTCCCCCTTCCCTGCTTGCATGTACCCTCTCTCTCTTTCTCGCAAAATAAACTTTAAAAATATATCATTTCCTGAAAATGGTAGAATAAATGATGTGTACATTAACAATTTAAAAATCTGCATCCATATAGAACTATCATTTAAAATAAGGGGAAAATCAACAAAGAATGTCAGAGTTGGGGCCAACAGAATTTTGTTAACAATTTTGGTAACAAATTTTGATAATTTAATATCAACATGGATATACAACTGTGTTATTAATAGGCTAGATCAGGTTATGGCCTCACTGGTTAATATCATTAGATATCTTAATTAGTTACACTAATAATGAATTCTGGTCCTCTTCAGAAATTAAGAACAGCATTTCATTTATATTCTAATTGTAAATCAAACCAACAAATAAATGCACAAACCTGAAGAACTGGTAACTTTCTATAAGTTTTTTCTTGTTCTTCACTTCATGGAAGTGAAAAAAAATAATCTGTTATCATGAAGATTGTTTATGGATTTCTTTAGAGTTTAATGCCTTCACACAGAGTTCTTATCTTCAGGGAATATTGCTTTTTAAACTATCTACGCTGTAAATGGTACAGATGTTAATCAGTATAATCTCCCTGTTAAATCATTCTGTAGTAAGATGAAACTTGAACAACATGCTTCCAAATTAGTATACTAACCTTTCTGTGATAAGTAAAATAATTTTTCTGATTATTCCCACAGCTCGTGTTCAAAATCTATGTCATCTGCATTGAAAAATGTACTTAGTATCCTTATTGTGCTAATATAAAAAGTAGAGTTCTCATGAAACAAATGCCATTAGAAATACTTGGAGGCCAAAAAAAAAAAGTAGGACTTCCTACCATATTTGATTTCAAAAACAGTGTGGGAGAGACTTTCTAGTTTGAAAATGAATTGCTAATATGGAAGGGATAAAACCCACCAAAGGCCAATAGCTCAAACCATATCGATTTGAATTTTGCAACATGAAAACAACTCAGGATAAACTGAATTTTAAATGAATAGAAAGCAGAAATAGAATTAGGGAGGGGAAGAACAATAAGTTTTTTTTTTTAATGTTTTTATTTATTTCTAGGAGAGAGAGAGAGACAGCGTGAGCAGGGGAGGGTCAGAGAGAGAGGGAGTCACAGACTGAAACAGGCTCCAGGCTCTGAGCTGGCAGTCAGCACAGAGCCCGACGCGGGGCTCGAACCTACGAACCGCGAGATCATGACCTAAGCTAAAGTCAGACGCTTAACCGACTAAGCCACCCAGGAGCCCCTAGTTTTTTTTTTTAAGTTAAGCAATTATTGTTCCCTGGCATTTGGAGTCCTAGTCCTAGAATATGTAACATTATGCCGTTTGATTCAAGTGTCTTGAGGATCTTTGTTACTGGGATCTCTCATCAGCTTTTAGGTTCTGAAAGTGCAAATATAACGTCTTTTTAACAGAGAGACATGGACCCAAGGATCAAATCCTCAGAATTTTAATGCAGTGTTTGTACTAACACTATATGATTAGGTCCCTTCCAATAACATTCAAGAGAAGTCTTAAATCAAAGTCATTTCCAATTCTTGGTTATAGGTCATACAGTGGGTCTGTGTTTTATCCTTGAGAAAAGCTTCTTGTACCTGTTAGTAATAAATTTGTCGACAGTATTTTAAAACTCTGTAATAATACACTAAGGAAAATGATGTTTGTAGATGATGAGCAGCACTGGACAAAACATGAATACCTGTATTTATTTATATTCTTCTAAAAGCAATCACAAGATTTTGAGACAATAACCAGGCTATTATTAATTGCACCATTAACCATTTCAGTTTCCCATACCCTATTATCAGAAAGATGAGATGAGCGGCAGATGGTTATCCATGCATGTACCAAAAAAAATGGTTTTCTTCTACAAGAGAGGAATATGAAATTATGAGCCTATTAGTTTATATGGGAACTAATATGCACCTGTATTCCTACTCCCCTGAAAGAGAGAAA
The DNA here is from genome assembly GCF_008692635.1 of Crocuta crocuta. Lineage (NCBI taxonomy): Eukaryota > Metazoa > Chordata > Mammalia > Carnivora > Hyaenidae > Crocuta > Crocuta crocuta. The sequence goes on along the minus strand of NW_027529481.1, from coordinate 168,296 downwards.
CTTTATCTCTGTAATGAAAACAAATCTTGTCTGAGGTAAGAAGAGGGAGGTCCCCTAATTTAGAACCATTTTGAATGTGAATGTAAAAGAATGGCTCAGGGATTCATCCCCCTGTGAATTATAAACCTGTGTGTCTGCATATAATACACTTAACCATGTAAAGAGCAAATGTTTCTGGAGGACAAAAGGAGATGTTCTCTCTTTATAGCACATTGATTTCCATTACTTAGGAAGCCAGAACCTTGCAGGAACACTGAGAAATCCAGGGAGCACTGCATTCTAGTGTCTTGCAAAGCTTTATCAAAATATGAAAATATATGGGCACAATGGGTTAAGCATCCTGACTCTTTTTGGTTTTAATTTGATTCCATGTTTGTTCATTTTTGAGAGAGAGAGAGAGCGAGAGAGAGAAAGAGAGAGAGAGAGAGAGGGCAAGCATGAGCAGGGGAAGGGTAGAGAGAGAGGGAGACAAAAAATCTGAAGCAGGATCCAGGCTCTGAGAGGTCAGCACAGAGCCCAGCACAGGGCTTGAACTCACTTACTGTGAGATCATGACTTGAGCCAAAGTTGGGCACTTAATCAAATGAGCCACTCAGACACCCCAAGCATCTGATTCTTGACTGCAGCTTAAATTATGATCCCAGGGTCATGGGATCATGTCCCACATGGGGCTCTGTGCTGAGGGTAGAGCCTGCTTGGCATTCTCTCTCTTCCTCCCTTCTCTGCTCCTCCCCAACTTGTGCATGTGCACACCCTCACTCTCTCAAAATTCATAAATTAACAAACATTTTTTTAAAAATGTAAAACTATAGAACAAGTGCCCTTGGTACTAGGATAGACAACCCAAGTTGGAAATGCAGGGTCTCAAAGTTTTGGGGTTTTTTAAAAAGTTACCTTTGAGACAGTGGTCTTTTGATTAAGCAAATCCAGTCATCCCTAAAAAACCAGGCAAACAAGAGTAAGAATGATTTATGGTCATTTAAATGATATAACTATATCATATCCACTTGCCAATGATCAAATACCTATGTTCTGCTTTTACAGATTTTTGTCAGGATCATGAGGTTGACAGATGGGACATGTGCCAGAGAGACACTCTCAGAAATGTTGAGCAAAAGTGCCCAACAGATACTGATTTCAGATTGTAGCCAATTTTGACCAATAAATTATGTTGGCTGACTTGATCACATTGGAAGAGGATATAATTAATTTTTGTTTCTTGTTTTTTTGTTTTTGTTTTAATATTGTCATGTCCCAGTTTGAGATCCTGGTTAATGACTAGCTAGTTTCTGTCTCTGAGCAGCTAAAGTCCATACTCCCGGTCACTTACCTTACTGGGCTCTCATACTAGTTTTAAATGCCCCTTGCATTAAGGTACCAGAAAAAAGGGACAGCACCAGTGTCCCAGAGCCCTCCAAATGATATGTTAGCCATTTCACAGGGAACCCAGGAAATCTAACTAATGTCATCATGCAACAGCTCTTCCAGCTTGCTGTTACTTTGTCTCTATGTGGCCCTTCCTGACACCCTTCTCTTGTTCTGCCTTTCTTCTATCCAGAGTGCCAGTGTGTTGTGTCCTAACATCAAAAGAATCTTTAAATGTTATAAAACAAAAAGTGGAATCCTCATTTTAGGAATGAAATTCAATTAATTTATAAGGATGTAGTCATTGGTTACACTTGAATGAAAACATAAACAAAGAGAACATTGAGAAATAGCTAAGGTTTTTGATTTACAGTATAAATCAATCAAATCATAGATCATTGGTATCATATATTATATACCATAAATTGATATATCATCAGCTGTCACTTTTTACCTGCTGGCAAGTGTGCAGAAATCTGGACACAAGAATTCGTTGGAAAATAATAAGTTGCTAGTCTTTAGATTGTAAAATAAATATTTTTTTCTTTTAACATTAAAATAGAAGTCCCTATGTTTGGTAAACAAATAGTTCTTACAATAATTATGAGCATATTAAAAATTGGAAGATACCAAAAAAGTCTACTTTCTTTAATGAAGCATTTGTAATCCTTCTCTTTATAAGGAGGTGGAAACAAAAAACAAAAAAATCTTTGTGTTATCTGGGCCATTCCAGAAAAGTCCAAAGACTTTTTTTTTTTTTGATAAAGCACATCTTCATAGTTTTACAAATCTGTGTGGGCCTGAATTAGGGAAAGACATAAACAAAAAAAGTTGCTTAATGACCTAATTTCTTTTTTATGCTTTAAAATCACCCAACTAACCAAAGATTATTTATTAACACAATTTAACATTAGTCTAAGATCTTAAATTTAATTGAAAATTTGGAAATTGTAATTAAAGTCAACACAGTAATCTCTTTTTATTTACAGCATTATTAGAATTCGGGAGATTTAACATTTTAAGGAGTATCCTATTATTATAAATTAATTTCTTTAAATACCATTTTATATATTTGAAATCTGAAACTATCATGGGGACAAGGATAGCTTCTTTGACTCATACACTAATGTTGAAAATTGTTAAAAGCTTTAATCACAAGATGTATGGTCATAATCTTATATAAACTGGAAAATCTGTTAGCCTTAATTTACATAATAAAAAATGGAAGAAGACACACAGTTTTAAAACCGTTATTCACCCACTTAAGTCAAAGATTACATGCATTTATTTTTAATATAAATTACAAACTTACATGTTTATAAAACTAAATTTTAGAGATTCTTCAAATCATATTTAAATTTTTAGTCATCTTTTGACTTTTTAATCTCAATTGTTTTCTCTGATTGCAGCGTTTTGGTTGTTTGGTTTTGTTTTTACATAGCTCACATATTTTAAGAAAAATAAATGCAACTTGGTAATGTCTTTTTTTTCCAGAAGGTAAATGCTATCTAGACTAGATATTTTTAGATTGAACACATGACAATTTGTTTTCCATTAATTAAAATTTTCTACAAGAGGAGAGAAAGGGAAAGGAAAAAAATGAAAAGTTTTAAGGAGTCAGTTTCAGACAAGTGTGAAATTATTACTGTCAAAAGCTATTTATCTTTCTCTGCATGAATAAAAGATTACAGTCAGGAAACAGCTTTTGATACACATTTGCACAGGTATACACACACACACACACACACACACGCATACACTGTTAAAGCTGATATAAAGAAAGTGAACTCTCTCCTAAGTGCTCTCTCTTTTAGATAAACCAAACAAGTCTCTTCTACGTTTTGTCCGAAGGTGACTCTAAAGTGAAAAATCTTATGTCAAAACTTCCTCAAGTTGACTGTAATAATTCTAAATTGTCCTTTCTAAAATCATTTCAAAAATTAAAGTATTTTGTGCTGTTGGCACCCATACAAATAGGAAGATCAGAGGAACTTAGTGGCAAGGTTATCTAATCATGGTTGCCCTTTCTTTGCCATTTATTGGCAAAGTGCTTATTATTATTATTATTATTAAAAATAAGCACTATTGGGACACCTGGGTGGCTCAGTTGGTTAAGCATCTGACTTTAGCTCAGTTCATGATATCCCGGCTGGTGGCTTTGAGCCCCACGTCAGGTTCTGTGCTGACAGCTCAGGACCTGGAGCCTACTTCCAGTTCTGTATCTCCCTTTCTCTCTACGTATCTTCTGTTCATGCTCTGTCTGTCTCTCTCAAAAAAATAAATAAACATTTAAAAATACATAAGCACTATTAGTAAGAGTGCCCAAAAAGTCAAATCCAATGCTGTACTTACCTATCTCATAAAAGCTCTTGGCAATGATAAAATCCGGTAGTGGAATCTCAACAAGGACAATAATAATGACAATAAAGACAATAAAAGAGGCTCCAGCAACCCTTTAACACGAAAGGGCAGGGTACTGAGGAGTAGCAGAACTATTATAGTTACATGTCCAGCTAGGAGTATGCTGAAGAGGGGAGACAGTAAAGGGTCTTCATCATACTCTATCCTCTTTGAAGCATTCTGGGTAGACAGTGGGGAGTCTAGTTCTAATGTGAATGATACTATTCTTGGGGAAGAAGACCTTTTTCTGAACTTCAAGATTCTTCTAGCTGGACTTAGAATCAAATTGACATGAAATAAATTAACAGGAAAAAACCAAATTGAATGGAGTATGTATGGGGAATCCACATAGAGGTGAAATTCCAAAGACAATGAGGCAACATGAAGTTTACAGGAATTAAAGAGAACAGCAGGGCCTAAGGACACAACATGAAGGCAAGTCATTTGCAAGAAGGTGAAAGGACATGGAGGTAAGTTTCTTAGCTGAAGGGGAGTCTGTGATAATAGCTCTCTTCCAGATATAGGTTTTCCTTTCCAGAGTAAATTTAGGTGGTTGAGGTTCAGGTAGAGAGCTTTTTGCATCCACTGGGTTTTAAGGACTTTAAACCCCAAATAATGTTCATGCCAAAGTGGCCCATCTTGGAGCAGCCTGCCCTTGGCCCGGATAGTACTAAACTGCAGAAGGAAAAAGAGACACTGCAATTAACAAGGCCTTTACAAAAACATTACTAGTGAGAATGACTTAAGGTAAGTGTTGATGAGACAAGGCACAGGTCATTCAAGATTTTATTTAATTGAGCAAGACAGTTAAACCTTTGTTTTAAGAGTTTTTTGCTATTCAAATCCTGAAAGTGTGGGGAAATAGGTTATATTCATCATAGGTCAGTGGGTAGGCACAGCAAGAATGAAACTGTGTTACAGCAACTATTGGGCAGACAATGTCAGTTAAGCAGAAGCTGGCAGGAATATTTGGGGACTAAGATCTTAAAACCCTCAGTAAAAAAATTCTTTAACTGTTACACTTTTTTCCATCTGGTTTATATAAAGAGATTCATAGGACTATGTAACAGCATTCATAATGAAGGTAATGCAAACAGCACATTTAGCCAGTAACTGAAAACTATGAAAATTCTTCAATATGTTTTACATAAATAAAAGTCTTGAAATACCTTTTCCTTCTTCCTACCTCATGAGTGCATTTATAGTTACATATGGATAAATAGGGCTAAACAGTGAACAGAAGAATCTGCTAATGCACGATCTCCTGTATTATCTTACACTACATTAAATCTTTAGAGTCTTTTTTACATAAAAATGAAAATTGTTATTGTTTCTCTTTAGAATTAGAGCATATGTATCTCTGATGCCAGTTACTGGTCATTCCCACTATTTTCTTTAATAAATAAAATGGCATAGAGTACATTTTACAATGTGAAACTTTGCTTTGTTTTCAGAAAAGGATAAAAAATGTGGAAAATATTAGTGCTAACTGATGAAGAGGTCAGGAGACTTTCTCCCTGTCTGGCTTGTTTTCCTCAAGCTTTTATTTTATTTTTTATTTTTAAAGTGTATTTATTTATTTTGAGAGAGAGAGAGAGAGAGAGAGAGAGTATGAGCAGGAGAGGGAAAGAGAGAGAGGAGAAAGAGAATCCCAAGCAGTCTCCATGCTGACGGTGCAGAGCCTGACATGGGGCTAGAACTCACAGACCAAGATCATGACCTGAGTTGAAACCCAGTCAGATATATAATTGACTGAGCCATCCAGGCACCACCTCAGCTTTTAAATCCAATAACAAAATAAAAAAATCTTGCTGAATGCCTACATAGAGAAGCATTGTGCTAGAGATTATAGGGATTTTGAAGAAGATATGAGGAATATGGTTGTTATTCTCATAGAGCTATTACATAATTAAATTAGATATGTATACATATTCATACACATTCGTGAAGACAAATAATATTAATAATACCGGATACAATAAAGCAAAATTACAACTTCTTATATGATAAGCTTTAACGTAGCACATGTCTATAAAAGTATCAGAAAGAAATGTGATAATCTTTGAGAAATGATGACGAATTGAAAAATGAGAATATAAAGAGACAAATGTAGCTCTCAAATAAAGGCAAACTAAGGGATGGAGGAGCAATGGAAAGAAAAAGAACAAGAAAATCTATATGTCATCTCATGTTTTATGAGAGATAATAATCAGGTTAGTAAATACCTTTTTTTCTCATTCAAATTGATGTATTTTATATAAGCTTAAAAATATTGTTTAAAGTAGCAAAACTAGAATGAATTCCACATCACTGGAGAATTGATTACATGGAGGAAACACTCTTATACATAATAAGTTTAAATAAAATACTTTTTTTACTGTTCACTTTTGAGAGAGAGAGAGACAGAACATGAGTAGGGGAGGGGCAGAAAGAGAGGGAGATACAGAATCTGAAGCAGACTCCAGGCTCTGAGCTGTCAGCACAGAGCCCTACATGGGGATTGAACCCAGAATTGAACCACAAGATCAACACCTGAGCCAAAGTCCAATGCTAAACTGGCTGAACCACCCAGGTGCTCCAAGTAAATAAAATACTCTTAAACATTGAGAAAAATAATGACTCAAAATGCAGTCAGAAAAATATAACTGTGTATCGTCCTCAAAGGTAAATTCCAATAATCACTCAGAAATATTGAAAGGGAAAGTGTGGAAAGGCTCAAGTAGACAGAAAATAGCAGTCATAATAATGGGAAAGATAGATAAGACTATCAGAACAAAAAAACGTTAATTCAAAGCAAATATCATTAAGAGGGAGTAATTGATTATTAATGAATAAAATCAGGTTGACAGAAACAGCATAAATTTCTTGGTCTACTTGGGCTCTGTGACAAAATACCTTATTCAAAGGTAACAACACATTTATTTTCAGTTCTGGAGGCTGGGAAGATCAAGGCACTGCAGATTTGATGTGTGGTAAGGGCTCAAGTCCTAGACAACCGTGTAACCTCATGTGGCAGAAGGGAGGCACTTCTCTGGGGCCTCTTTTATAAGGACATTAATCCCAATCATAAGGGCTCTGCCTTCCTGACCTAATCATGTCCCAAAAACCCACCTTTAAAACTATCACCGTGGGTGGTATGATTTCAACCTATGAATTTTAGAGGAAACAAACATTAAATCTATAGCAACAAGAATGCATTATTTTATCTGACTTTCCTCTGCCACTGGCAAAGTATATAAAGAATATAAGTAATCCAATTAATGAGATTATCTGTATATAGAATATTTTAAAGCATACACATTTAATAAGCTATAAACACTACAAACTTTCTATATGCCTACTCATGTTATCCATAGGAAATATACAGTGTTTAGTCATATGTCGAGTAAAAATATAACTATTAAATTCCAAAAAATAGAAATGATAGAGAATTTCTATGATCATCCCACATTTAAAACTAAAATGAAATTGCAAATATAGAAATAAAAAATACCATACGTAGGCATGTGGGTATTTATTCAATCGTTTCCTAAATAATTATTGAATGAAAGATGCAAGCAAAATTCAATTGCCAAATAATTATTACTACATATTTAAAACTATGAGATATAATAACAATTGTACTGACAGGAAATTTACCACCTTAAACCCTTTGTTATTCACAAAAGATTGAAAACAATAAAGGACACATTCGATTTGATGATGTAAAAAACAAGAAATACCAAAATTTATAAGGATTAAAATTCATAAATATAAAAGCAGAAATTTTGAGATGGAAAAGGGAAGTGTAACAGACTCTAATAAATCTAAAAAGTGATGTTTGGAAAAGTATAAAGTAATAGTTGGTATAAGGAAAAAAAGAAAGATCAAAAAGATACTTCTGCAGTAAAAATTGCACTGGCCAGAGTTAAGCACACAGGGTGACTCTACCCAAGGCTATTCTTGTAAGACGAAGAGAGAGAACTGGATTCTAAACTTAATTTTCCTCTAACAAAGGGTTTTTAAGGATATAAGGTAGGAGGGATCTTAGGCTATATGTGTTTGCTAATTGGACTTACCCAAAGGAAAGTAAACTTTCTCCTGTCTTCATGACAGAAGAAAAGTTGGCTTTTCCAAGTTGGCTCCTACTCTCCCACAGAGACTGGGACAAGGGGGTGCTAATAACCTTGATGATTAGATTTCACAGGGTTGGCTCCAGGTCCTTGAGAAAGATATTCCTGGGTTGTAGACCTGGCAAAAGGCAGAGTAAGAATTTGCAATTACAAAACATCTAAAGTAAATGCTCTAAGAAAAGGGAGCACAGAGGCCTGAAGTCAGCAAGAATCCTACCTGACGTCTAGTCAAGCTAAGGGGAATTAAGGCCATATTGATCAATACTCCAGAACCATAGGTTCCTGTAAGTCCTTATTTTCAAACTTAATTTTTGTAATGTTTATTCATTTTTGAGAGACAGAGAGAGACAGAGCACAAGTAGGGAAGGGGCAGAGAGAGGGAGACACAGAATCTGAGGCAGGCTCCAGGCTCTGAGCTGTCAGCATACAGCCCAAAGTGGGGCTCGAATCCATGAACTATGAGATATGGCCTGAGCCAAAGTTAGATGCTTAACCGACTGAACACACAGGCGTCCCTCAAACTTTAATATAGCATGTGGTAAAAATGTTATCACATGATAATTAAATTGTTTTATGGCATAGGAAGAACACTTCCAACTTTTAAAACATTTTTAAGGTTTATTTATTTTTGAGAGAGAGAGAGATCAAGTGGGGGAGAGGCAGAGGGATCGAGGGAGACACAGAATCTAAAACAGGCTCCAGGCTCTGAGCTGTCAGCACAGAACCCAATGCAGAGCTCAAACTCATTTACTGCAACACCATGACATGAGCTGAAGTTGTACACCTAACTGACTGAGCTACCCAGGTGTCCCAAGAACATTTCCCACTTTTTAACTGTAGTGTAACCCTTGTCCTTAAACAAGAAAAATCAAGTACTGAGGGGAAACAGAACATTCACCCCAGAACGTTCTACTTTGGTTTGTGGATTATTTACACCTGAAGACCACTGGGGTCCAGCAGTTGTAGGAATAACTTTTTACTTAAAAGAATTTAGAGAGGAAGACTATACCAGGAAGAAAGTTACTACTAGAGACAACTCTTTACATCAGGGAAACTTATATGTGTGGCATAGCAAATATTTATTTATCAAGAATCTGCTCTTCTCATCTTCATGTGAACTTTCTTTCCCACATTGAAGCCCCAGACTCCCACCTGCTCCTCCTTGGCTCAGGATGATCTTTAAGACTCAATGACCTGACTGAGGAGTCTTACACTTTTATGGGGCTCTAGCACACATGAAATTCATTTTTCTCCTCTCTTATGCCAACTTAATTATTAAAGCACCAAAGAAGCTAGAAGAAAAGAAGAGAAACATTTTCCACTCCTACGGTACCAAATGTAAACTACCAGCTAATCTTAATAACTACACACACACACACACACACACACACACACACACACACACACACACACAGGTGCATGCAGACACACACCCCAAAGCTAAATTTGACAATAGGTTAATTCCAGCTGACATTAAAAGAATAACCCACTGAAAGAGTGGGGTTGTGTGTCAGCTGGGGTTCTAATAGGAAATGGATGGTAGACTTTAAGAGGGTTCAGTGAGGAGATTTCAATAAAGGGACTATTTACAAAGGTTTGAGTAGAGTTAAAAGACCAACCTGGATAGTGAAACTCCTAGGGATGAATACTAGCGGCAAAGAGTGATGTGTGAAATGACTTACATTCAAGGAAATACATTCATCTAAACCTGAAGGGAAAAGGGAGATGGAATCACATTAATGGAATCCAGAAAAAATAAGCGTCGTGTCCTGCTTGTCAAATACAACAAGAAGGCAGAGGATAAAGATGCCTTCTGGGACAGAGAGCAGGACAGAGAGGGGTGGTGTATGGATATGTGGACGCATGAGGAAGGCAAGGACCATACAGTAATTTCCACTGAGTCCCTAAGTCAGGAGTTATAATATATTTCATGGAATCTATGACTATATTGATTGGATGATGTCATTGTATGTTGCATGAAGAAATAAGGAATGCTGGCAATTAACTCACACCACAACACTTTCCTTTCTGATATTTTGAAACAATTTGTACTGATTTCAAAGTCTTTTTCTTAGATTAACTCAGATTTTAAAAAGTTATCATAAAGCACTCCTTGCCATTATAAAAACAAACATGTGTGAAAGCCAGTTGACAAATTCTTAAAATGCCACCGCAAGTCTGAGTTTTTGAAATCATTTTGACTCAGGCTTTTTATAGTCTTTCCTCTGCAACATCTAGAATATTAATGAGGTGACATTTTTCAGGAACACTTTATCATCTTCAGGATTGTCTTCAAAGCCAGACATTCATCTTACAACTTCTCATGTTGATTCTTGCTCTACTATATTAGAAGGTACCAATGGATAGTTCCTAGACTGCTCCCCAGATTCATTTTCCTTTTCCAAATGGTTCATGAAGGTATTTTGAGAGAAGGGACATAAAAATCTTTCTTTCTAAAACCAGTTTACTGGGGCGCCTGGGTGGCTTAGTCGGTTAAGCGTCCGACTTTCGCTTAGGTCATGATCTAGCGGTTCGTGGGTTCGAGCCCCGCGTCGGGCTCTGTGCTGACTGCCAGCTCAGAGCCTGGAGCCTGTTTCAGTCTGTGACTCCCTCTCTCTCTGACCCTCCCCCGCTCACGCTGTCTCTCTCTCTCTCTCCTAGAAATAAATACACATTAAAAAAAAAAAGAATTAATAAGTGTTTAATAGGACTCACTTCTAGAATGTTCTTTCTTAAGTCTACCCTAAAGTTGACATTAGTTTCTTCTTTTTTTTCTGTGACTCCCTCTCTCTCTGACCCTCCCCTGCTCACGCTGTCTCTCTCTCTCTCTCCTAGAAATAAATAAAACATTAAAAAAAAAAATAAAACCAGTATTACTTGAGTCACATACAGATGAACCCATATTACATTCCACCAAGACATTATATTAAGACAAATTACAATTTAACAGTTAGGCAAGACTCCTATAAAGAAGAGTATTTTTTAAGGTACTAAGGGACATAATAGAAATTAGTGAAAATTGAGACATTTGTTCCTTCAGTAAGAAAACTTTAAGAACATTATGTGTACATATGTATTTTAATCCCTGTTCCTTTTTGTTTACGTGAGGTTTATAATCTATGGTTTCATGAGGAAAGAAATTATGATCCTTAACTACTAATTCCAAGTAACCTGCATAGGGAACCAAAAAGACCATTATGCTGCATGCTTCTAGGGATCTGCTAGTGAAGGAAGTGAATTTAGGAGGTAGAAGAGTTGAGAAAAAATCATGCATAACTGGAACATATTACTGGAATACAATTTTTTTGTTTTTGTTTTTATTTTTATTATTTTTTCCTTCCAGGCAGGGAAAAACCTAGCAGTTCAGGGGGTATGCTCAGACTGTTAATTCAGTGTAGGAAAATGCTCTTTAATGGTTCTTTTTGGTGGGTTCTAAGTATGATATTAAAGGCCTCTTTTCCTAGAGGAAGGGAATATTGAACAAAAACAACTTGCCAAGATCCTGGATACCCAGGGGCTCTGGATCCCAGATATGCTGAATCTAGGATCTGTTGGGAAGGAAAATGTTCCTCTACCCTTCAAGATTCTTCTGGCTGGCTTAAGAATGAACACAAGACAGATTAAAAGGAAAAAATGAAGTGTAATTCTTATATACAGAGGCCTCCTAGACAAGTGAGCAAGGCAGCCACTTTCTATACTCTTTAGAAAAAGAAGGAATAAATTTGTGAGGAATTGACAGTACAAAGAAAACTTATTATTATTATTTTTTGGAACTTCAAACAGTAAGGAATTCTAAACAGAATTTGGGCTGGGGTAGTAAATTAGGAACAAGATTTTTTTTATACAGGTTTCTTCAGTCCTGAATTCCCATCTCTAACAATAAAGATGTCTCTTTACGTCCCAGTGCAGGGAAGGTACCTTTCACATAGGAGATGTATTTCCTGCTTTTTAGACACAAAAGATGGTCAGAGTGTTCTCACACTTGCTTTTCTTAAGTAACTTTAATTCAAAACAATCAATATGCCACTGTGGCATATCTTGGGGCAGCATGCCCTGAGTCCCAACAGATCAAATAGGGCTCCAAAGCACTTCTGCTTTTAGCAGAGTATCCTGGCTGAGTTACACTTCTGTTTCCTACTTGAGTAAGGAAAAGATAATAAAAGGATGTATTTGTGCACCCAAAATAAGTTTATAGGGGCCTTTCTCCCACTGATTGATAACAGGTAAAGGTAACAAGGAAATGCTCAAGTGAAATTAGGTGCTGTTTACTTCCATTTCTTGTTCTGCATTGCACTATCATTTAAAATATGCTGCATTAACATTAGGTAATGCTTCAAGACTGAGTTTTATCAAGGAATACTATTTTTATGGGAAGAGAGATGTACCTGAGGGTAAAAGAAGAAGAGAAGTCTATGCAAGAATTCCTACTTGCTTCAGTTTAAAATACACCTACAAAACATATGTGTATATATGTATGGGTGCATAGATAGGTAGATACAGATATATGACTTTGTATTTAATATATCCCATGTAATAAGCTATTTGCTTAGGGTAAAAAAGGGAAATAAAATGCAGTCCTTACTCTCACACCATAGCCGTGTCCATGAAAAGAAATGGTAGACACGGTGTCTAGGAAAGCATTACCTACCTGCATGATCAGCCTTGTGCGGCGGTGAGCACTAAAACACTAACATGGGAAGTGTAATTTCAATGTCATACTATCATGCACTTCCACTTTTGGCTTGCTCCTTCTCACACTAACCTGTTTCCACACAATTGTTTTTTTTTTTTTCCTTTTCTATTTAGACTTTATAATTGCTTTTGCCAAGAGGATTAGTTCAGCCTCAGTTGAATCATAGTTATCAGAAGTGAAAACTCTGTACTTTCTTTTAAATCTCTCCAGGTGAATCTAATGTGTACCCAGATCTCTGATCTAGACAAATGCTGACCTAATAAGCTTACAATTATGAAGGCTTTGTTAATTGGAGTTGAGTTTTCATTGACAGTTATCATTAACATAATAATATTAAAGTACCTCTTTAAATTCTGTCCAAATTTCCTACTTAACCTGCTAATGTGTAGGAAATATGACAAATCAACTTCTTGGTATGTTATAGTTTGGGCCAGTAAACAACTCCAATCCTCACCATTTTGTAGCTGCTTGTGGCTTTAGATAAGTTTTGTTCATATGGATTTCCTCATCTTTGCGTCTTTCATGCCTATTGCAGCATGTTAGTGTATTTTCTTGGATAGGCTGAAATCACTTATGGGACTTTAACCTGTTCACAAAAGTAGATACTAATTCTAATTCATTACGCAGCTGGATGAACTAGCAGACATCAAGCGTCCCTTAGCATTTTGAATAAATGGTGTACGTCTCTAATATGATTAAACGTAATATTGCTCTAACAAGACCTTATACCTCAAGGTTGTTTCTGTAGATCTACCCAAATTACAGATTATATGACCTGACTCTTCGTATATAATTCAGTCAGCAAAATTCCTTAGTAACAGGCCAGGAATTTAAGAAAGGAGTTTCAGAATATCCTTCTTTTCTTTTCTTGTTTTCAATACTTGTCCTCTAAAGCTGCATTTGTTGCTGGAAATGTAACCTTCTGAATTTTTTCTTTGCTAATTTAGAAGACAATAACACTGGTGGTTAATTGGTTCTTTGCTGGTGAAACAGGAATAGCTGAAATACAACAATTCATATGCAAACAACATACATCACCAATGCTTAGTTAATCATTTTTACATTTCAAAAGTCCTGTAAAAAAGACTACTCTGCAAAGAGCAGAGTTCTCCCTCCTTAGCATAAAGGGAACTTCAAATAAACCCTCTTTCAAGCCTATCAAAGAGTCTTTAATGGGAAAATTATATTATAATCTCAAAAAGGACCAGTTTAGTGGCAGAATCAGTTCCTAATTAGTGGGTCCTATCATTTTGCTATTTGATAATAATTTAGCTTTTTAGTGAAGCATATTAACTCTTTACAATTTTTAAGGAAAATTTATAAGCCTTACTGCTAAGAGCACTACAGTTGATGTGCACTTAATATTTAGGCCCCAGGGTGCCAAAGCATCTAAAATGTGAATGGTGAATTAATTATAGCCTCAAAGACAAGGTGCTTCATTGTGCACCCACCGCTAACCCCACTCCCATTCTATAAGCTCAAATAATTTGTTCGGAAAGGGTCATTTATTTGTGTGCTAAGGCAGTGACATTTTGATTCAAGTTCAATGTATACTGTCTTATATCTAATTCTTGAAAATAATGCAAAAGGAAGTAAAGCTGTGCCGAAGGAGTAGGTTTTGCTAAGCATTGGCCCTTCAAGGTTAATTCTAGACTTTTTGGTAGGACATGAATAGAATGCTATAAATGAGCTAAGAAGTCTGAGGTCAAATCTTTGCCTTTGATCAAAACACACTGTTTTGCCAATCATTATATATAATCATAGAGATGTTTCCAAATATTTCTATTAGTAAAAGGAAATAAATCTTGATGAGTCTCTTTTTATCACATCTAATATTCTCAAGGTTACCGTTTCTTTAGAAGGGGCTTTCTTCATTTTTTATTTTCTTTAGCCTCCATAAAGCATGTAGTACATGTAACAAAAATGTACTGGTAAGTTATAAATGCATTCTAACAAGTAGCTGTTTGAACATTTAATAGCAAATTATTGTTTGGGCAAAAGTATGACCTGATGGTAATTTGGTAACTGGAAATGGAGCTTGGCTAATATTCATCATAGAAAAGAGTGAGAGAGGACGAGAGAACAGAGGGACTACATGTGGATCTCAGGGTGTAAATCAGCTGATGTTTGTCTGGCTGAACTAAAAAGTACAGGATATTTTCCAAGCTCCCAGAAGCAGAACGAGTTAGGTGTCCCCAGAAAAGGAAAGATGAGCCAGAACTTTCTCGAGACAAGAGAAATCATTTTAGGTCCCCAGTTACCCCCACCCCCCCCACCCCTCATCTGTCACATACTTGCCCAATACACTTGTTGCAAAACTTCCTAGGAGCTGGCAAGGTGACAAAGCAATACAGAAACCTGAGTAAATTTAAGGATTTTAAGAGAACAAAGAGAATGCAAAAACTGTCTCTACCAGGTCAGGAAATAGCCTAACCATATCAGAGACAACAAATCATGATAAAATTCCCAGTGCTCTCAAAAGTAAGCAAGGTTCTGCATTCCTTACTAGTGACAGGGAGCCCAAGAGCCCATCCAGTTTTATACTGGCTCCTAAAGCATGTCCACAGCCTTTTCCCTTAGTCCAGGAGTTACCTCTGCCTCATTATGTTAAAGTGTCTGCTTTAGGAAGAGCACCAACACCATTAACATAACAGAGGATGCCTGTATAGGTATGTATTGTAAGTATGACCTTACAACTTTTCTGAATATTCATGTTAATCCCAAATAAAAGAAACCCACTGACTCCCACTTACAGAGTCATGTCTTTGGAACTTATTCCCCATGATCTCCTTATTTGCTGCAAATAAAGTTTCCTTTATGTGACAACTCCACTTAATATAGTCTGTATGTGTAATTCACCAACGCGCGAATTCACATTAGTTTGGTTATACTACTAAGACCAAACATAACTTTCCTTGTGCAAATTCTGGGCATTAGGTCATGTACATCTTTTGGAGCCATTGTGTCTACCACAGTCCCTTTGAAGTACCATTTTTTTATTATAAACTGCTACAGTATTTGAAAATAATTTCTTTTCATCAGGAGGCCTGGTAGATTAACCAATGCTCAATTAATTGAGTGCCTATTGTATAATCAAGATCATTAGATACTACATGAAATAAAGAAGCATAGGAAAAGCCTACTGCCTTTAACAAACTCAAAATTTTATTGACAACAGAAAAAATAACATTAAGCCAGAGTTATTTATATGAAATATGATCAGTGCAGAATTATGATAGATTTTAAAAACTGAAGTAGGATGTAGTCCAAGATGAAAGTTACTAATTAAAAGCTTCACATAATAATTAAATTTGAGCCTGGACTTGAAGATGAATAGAATTTGCGTGAGAAAAATAAAGGGGAATATACTGAGTGAAACAAAAATGTGAAGGCAGGTTTAAAAAATGCTGACATTATAACAGAGCATGAAGGAAGAAAATCAATGGGAAGTGAGACTTGTGTCCGTAAATTTTATTTTATTTTATTATTTTATTTTATTTATTTTATTTTATTTTTTGAGAGAGAGGGAGAGCAAGAGAGAGACAGAGAGAAAGAAAGCATGCACACAAACAAGGGAGGAGCAGAGAGAGAGGGAGACACAGAATCTGAAGCAGGTTTCAGACTCTGAGGTGTCAGTGCAGAGCCTGACACAGGCCTTGAACTCACAAACTGTGAGATTATGACCTGAGCCAAAGTCGAATGCTTAACCGACAGAGCTACCCAGGCGCTCCTATTTGCAATTTATTTTTATTATTTGTGGATCTATTGTGTGTGTGAGTTGGATGTATTTTACAAAAGCTCTACACTGAAAATACAATAGAAAAAATCTTCTAATGTTCCTTTTCATAATTCTGTATCCTAAATCTTATGAAATACACATTTTGTGTTTTTCATACATTCTATTTATCTGTTAGATGGACACTAAAGATGGGATAGCTAATATTCCAATATTTGACTAATCCTGGGGGGAAGAATAAACAAATTTCTGGTAGTTTTGCTAATTCAATGTCAGAATGAAAAGGAATGTCTTACTCTACTAACTAATGCTATTACGTGCAGTATTATACAAACACCTTTTAAAGGGTCTTTTACAAACATCACTGAGTTACATGAGAACACTGTAGAAAAAATGGCATATATATCTGCAATGCATATGTCTGACAAAGGACTCATACCGCAAATATACATAAAGGACTTCCCCAAATTATTTTTACAAAAGGACACCAGAGCACCAGGGTGGCTCAGTAGGTTAGGAGTCTGAGTTCCACTCAGGTCAGGATCTTGGAGTTAGTGAGTTTGAGCCCTGCACCAAGCTCCGCACTCGCTGTATGGAGCCTGCTTGGGGTTCTCTCTCTCTCTTCTCTGCCTCTCCCCAGCTTTCTCTCTCTCTCTCTTTCTCTCTCTCTCTCTCTCTCTCTCTCTCTCACACACACACACACACACACACACAATCAATAAATAAACTTAAAAAATGGAGAGAAAGGGAAAATTGAGAAAAATAATTGAACAGGAGCATTCCCAAAAAGCATGCCTAAATGACAAATAAATACATGAAATAGTATGAACCATTAGGAAAATGCAAATTAAAGGCACAATGAGATACCAGCACACAGCTATTTTAGTGAAACTAAAATTACAGACTGACAATAGCAAGCATTGAAATGCTTAAACAAACTGCTGGCACTGCAAATGCTAACCATTACTCATGTATGTTGGAAAACGTTTGATAATATCTATACATCTAGATCAGCATTTCCCAAGACCCAGCAATTCAATTCCTGCTTCCATATCTGACAAGAATTCATACAGTGTAGCTAAAACCTAGAAAATCCCTAAGGTTATTAACAGTCAAATGGATAGTCATTGTATAAAATACCATACAGGATAAATGACTACTGCTACACAAAACAGAATGAATGGCTCACCAGTGGAAGTCACAAACATAAGCAAAAGCAACAGATACGTAATATACATGCAATATATTTCCTTTTAAATAATGTTCAAATAAACAAACATCATCTCTGGTGTCTGAAGTTAGAATACAATTATCTTTTGGTGGATTGTAGTAAAGTGGGGTGGGGTTTTTCCTGTGTTACTTGTAGTAAAGATTTTTTTTTTGGTCTGAGTGGTGTTTACAAGTATATACTCACATTGAAAATGCAACAAACTATAATGTAAATTTTTTAAATAAATGTATATTTTTGTGTAAGTGTGTGTATGTGTCACTGCTATTTTTAATAATAGAAAGATAAGCAAATATGACATATTGTCTTTCAGGTTTCAGTTATGATTAAATTCAAATCATTATAAAAATAACATACCACTTTTTAAATACATTTCACTTGCAATAATTAAAATACTAGTAGTTGGAGGTGATTGACTCAGTAAGATATCTTAATCTTTTTGTAGATTACTGAATTTGGCAAACAACTCTGGAAATGTGATGATATTTTATAAATTAAAGACACATTAAACTTAGAAATTTTACCCTAACTGTATTACCAGGGTAATTTTTTATAATATGTTTCAGAAAATAGGAATGTCAGTAGCAGCACTGTTTCAAAAAACAAAACTTACATACAACCTAATGTCCATCAACAGGGGAATGAATAAGACCTTTTGAAAGAGTCACAAAATGGCCATGTTCAACATAAATGGATGTGAACAAGCTGAAACTATGTTTGATGAAATGGCTGAATCTTAGCAATGTGACAGAAAGTTTAAAAGATAGGTTACAGGAGATTATATTTCATGATAACTTTTTTTTTTTTTTAAGTAAGCTCCAAGGCCAACAAAGAGCCCAATTCAGGTCTTGAACTCAGAACCCTGAGATCAAGACCCGAGTTAAGATCAAGAGTCCGAGGCTTAACCAACTGAGGCATCCAGGCACCCCTTCATGATACCATTATTATTTTTTATTTTTTGTTTGTTTATTTATTTATTTAGAGAATGTGTGCACTCATGAGCGAGGAAGGTGCTGAGAGAGAGGGAGTGAGAGAATCCTAAGTAGGCTTGACATGGTTAGCACAGAGCAGAATGGGGTACTCAATCCCATGAACCATGAGATCATGACCTGAGTAGAGATCAAGTGTCAGACTCTTAACCGACTAAGGCACCCAGGTGCCCTGAAGGTAGGCACCATTTTAAAATTAAGTGCAGCTAATTGAGTTTAAGGAATATTACATACTGGATACAAATAAAAATGAATGCACAGAATAATGAACACAAAATTGTAGACAGTTTTGTGTTTTGTTTTTGTTTTTCAGTTTGAGGGAGGCAGGCAGGTATCGGGGCAAAGCAGGATCAAAAATGCATGATATAAGTTTTTGTTAATAATCTAGATTTTGTGTTGAGTAGGAATTTATAGATGCTTTTTTAACTATCAAAAACAAATAGATGATAGACATGTAGATTGGTAAGTAGACAGACTGATGAGCAGAGAGACGACTGACACTTTCAGAGTCTATCATAAACAAAGCATGGATCAAATTTTATATTCCTTTGTCCGTGAATGTGGGAGGAGATATAAAGAAATAGGGAAAATGAGAGAAAGATGGTCCTCAAATTAGTGAAAACTCGCTTCTAACAGCATTTGTAACTTGGAACTGCAATCACAGAGATTTTTTTTCAATCACAGAAACTTTATTTTTAATGTTTATTATTTTGAGAGAGAGAGAGAGAGGGAGAGCGAGCAAGCTGAGGAGGGGTAGAGAGAGAGGGAGACACAAAATCTGAAGCAAGCTCTGAGCTGTCAGCACAGAGCCCGACACAGGGCTTGAACCCACATACTGCAAGATCATGACCTGAGCCAAAGTCAGTCACTTAACGATTGAGGCCACTCAGGCGCCCCTATCACAGAAACTTTTTAAAAAAGAAAATGTATTTCTTAAATTCACCCTTATTTACTGCCTTCACAGTGAGATTGAGTTCTTTAAAGAGAATTGAACTTGATCTTTACTCCACTATCACCTCATTCCTGTTGATGCAAAAATTTAATAATAGTAACCTTATTTTGAATGTCAATCTCAATCTGTTCTTTACAAATCCAAAATATTAGGTGGCATTAGCTTTCTATATAGATGTTTACTTGGCATCTCACAGAGCAGCAAACCATTTATTCTTTTAACTTAGTTTTGAGTTTTGCGTTCTGATATTATACTTGGTGTTCAATTATCCTTCACCAGCCTCTATTCCATCTTATTCTGTGAGCAACATATTGCAAAAAAACAAAAAAAACAAAAAAAAATCAATTTTGAATACCAATAACCAGATATGGAAGTAAACAAAGGAAAATTAGAGGGGGCATTAACAAATAGCTCTATGATCTTGGCTAAGTTTTAGTTTTCTTATATTAAAAGAATTAAAAAAATCAAATTTCCAGAAAGTAGATAATGGTGTATTTATTTATATGAACATTTTTATCTGTAAGACTCATGTAATTTGAGAGCACTATGTTTTCCTTATTTTAACTCTGCTTCACATGCAGAGCCCAATGTGGGGCTTGAACTCACACCCCTGAGGTCAAGAACTGAGTTGAGATCAAGAGTTGGATGCTTAACCTAGGCACTCCTGGGTGTTTTCAAGTAGAAATTTAAGAAAGGTTGTAAAATTCCTCCTTTTGGTACTACGTATTTTATTATTTCAAATTATTTTATACTCTATTGTTGGTCAAATGGTAGATTTAGGGAGGAGATTGTGTACTATTATTTCCCAGGTGCAAAAATTTCAAACATGTTGATGTTGAAAATATTTATTTTCTTTTTTCTAAGTAATTTACAGAACAATGTGTTCAAAACGTAAGACTTTTTCTTCATCTCTTTCAGGCTGAAATAAAATGAATTGGTTAATATAATTCAGATTTTCCTTATTTTGTGCTTTCCTACTTTATTTGGTTTTCATTTATTATTTTTTAGCTTAATTATCTGAATATATACTTACTAAAATACATTATGGGGGCACCTGGGTGGCTCAGTAGGTTGGGCGTCCAACTTTGGCTCAGGTCATGATCTCATGGTAGGTGGGTTTGAGCCCCACATCGGGCTCTGTGCTGACAGCTCAGAGCCTGTTTCGGATTCTGTGTCTCCCTCTCTCTCTACCCCTCCCATGCTCATGCTCTGTCTCNTTCTGTTCTATAATGGGTTTTTAATGAGAATATTTATTTTTTATTTAAAGTTTGTTTATTTATTTTCAGAGAGAGACAGACAGAGATGAGTGGGGGAGGGCCATACAGAGAGGGAGAGAGGGAGAGAATCCCATCTCATGAACCATGAGATCATGACCTGAGCTGCAATCAAGAGTTGAATGCTTAAACAACTGAGTAATCCAGGCATCCATATATATATATATATATATATATATTTTAAAGGATTTTATTTTTAAGTAATATTCACACCCAATATGGGGCTTGAACTCACAATCAAGGGGTCCAAAGTCACATACCCTACTGACTGAGCCAGCCAGGAGCCCCAAGGATACCCATTTAAAGTATATGTTCATAATAGTAGCTAAGATTTATCATGTGCCAGGTAATGTGCTAAGTGCTTTTGTACATCATCTTATGCAGCCCTCACAACAAAACGGTGAGTCTCAGCTTCCTCAATTGTAAATTGAGGATTAAATACTCATCATGTTTCTTATCATTAAATATATCATAACTTGTTGGTAAGAAGTAACCGCTAGCTACTTCCCTCCTTACAGCAATGCATCATTTATGTCCTAATAAATTCATCTATTAAAAGTATACAAAAAGGTTCTGGCTGAATCCTAACTTTTAATTATTACTCAGTACTACTGAAGGTAAAGTCAAGTTTGGGACTGATATTAAGGTGATTAGGATGGAAACTATTCAACAGAAGCCCCATTATTGTCATAAAATGATCACATCAAATAATCAGACACTAAGAATAGGAGGCAAATTATCAGCCCCTGTGTCAATAGCAGTACGATGTTGTAAAAGAAATAGAGCCTGGAGACAGAAAACCTGAACTCAGATTTATACCCTGTACTAGCTATATATTGTCGAGCAAGCAACTTAATTCTCTGAGCTTTATTCATTTATGTGTTAATCCTCGTAAATCATGCGTAGGGATAGCAGTCTGAATGGCTCCACTTTCTTCATCTTTACAATATAGGTAATGACCAACTCGGAAGTTGTCATAAATTCCAAAGATGTCTGGGTTAGTGTGTTGCACAGCTAACCATAAAGTCCTATACAACTGTCATAAATTATTGTTCAGATAACTGAGTGGCTCTATTGGAATACGAATAGGATCATTTTGATTTGTCTCTTTTACCAGCAGAAAGCTATAGGGCTTGGATGATATCTTTTAAGAATTTTGGTTTTAATAGATAGCTTTCCAGTTCCCATTGGTTCTACCATAAAAGGTACCATTTGCCTTATTTTCTGTATTTAATTTTCACATGTGTCCATTTGTGTATTTTAAAATTTTTTTAAAAATGTTTACTTATTTTGAGAGAGAGAGCGAGCGAGCGCATGAACGGGGCAGGGTCAGAGAGAGAGGGAGACAGAGAATCCAAAGCAGGCTCCAGGCTCTGAGCTGTCAGCACAGAGCCCAGCTCAGGGATTGGGCTTCTGCACCACATCACACAGCATCATATTATCATTGCTGAAGAATGAGGAGGAGAGAGGCAAGAACAGAGAGGATGAATACCTGAGGAGAGCAAGGCCCCAGAAGACAGTTGTCCTCTCCCATCCCAATCTCCCTCCTTAATTGGCCCCGTTATCCTCTACTGGAGGAAATGAATTCCAACTGGGAGGATATTTAATTGAAAAACAAATCCTACCTTTGGTATACAGTTAAAATCAACTAGGCTGAGAACTTACTGGGTGACAAGAATTAATGGAGGATAAAGGACACCAATCCCAAGATTAATAGGCTGCCTACATGGTTGTAGAGGCAGATACATGTGTGTCTGTGGTTTAAGGGGACGTCAAAAGTTACTATTATTTTTATGAGCTAAAGGCACCCTCTGCTGCAACGCAGTTTCTCAAAGACATTTATTTTATTTTAATTTATTCTAAATTATTTTTATTGAGGCAAAATTAATCATTTTGAATTGTGCAATTCAGTGACATCCAGAACACCTGTAATGCTGTGCAACTACCCCTTCAATCTAGTCCCGGTGCATTTTTATCACCACAAAAGAAAAGCCTGTAGCCATTTGACAGACCCCCTTTACTCCCCTCTTCTGTCAGCCTCTGGCAACCACCAATCTACTTCTTACCTCTATGTACACATCTACTCTGGATATTTACTATATACTGATCCAGATTTTAAACAATAGGTCCTTCTGCTTTTGTATTTTATGTATTAATTTTTACTTACTCATCTTAGAGGGTAGTGGTATTCTTCTTGTGCATCACATCACATTGTTACTAATGTCACTGCAGTAGATGTAGCGAGAGCCTGTGTCATGTTTTCACAGCTACTTTTTTTTTAATTGCCCTCATATTAACCTCCAGTTAGTATTTCTTATGACCCAGTTCATAGTGAATCTAAACATCACCTGTGACAGATCTAGATGCATGCCAAAGAAACTACTCTTTTAAAAAAATTTTTTTTAATATTTATTTTTTTGAGAGAGACACATACACACAGAGTGTGAGGGGGTGATGGGCAAAGAGAGAGAGAGCCATAGAATCTGAAGTGGGCTCCAGGGTCTGATCTGTTAGCTCAGAGCCCAACGTAGGGCTCAAACTCAAACCTGAGGTGAAGTCAGACGCTTGACTGACTGAGCCACCCAGGTGCCTCCCAAAGAAACTACTCTTACAACAACACAGAAGTGCTGCCTTGGGTTTTAACAAAATTGTGTTTCACGCAGGGGAAATAGTTCTCCTTATATTTGTCAGGTTGTGTGTGTGTGTGTGTGTGTGTGTGTGTGTGTGTGTGTGTGTGATGAGATGAGATGACACTATCTTTAAAGAGATATAGTAATTGATGCTGCAAAATGTGCAGTAAGATATTTTTTCATTCTCCATCTTGGATTTCAAGAATTTGCTCTTGTGGTTCCAAGGACTACCTAGAAAACGTGTCATAGTGGCTTGAATTATGCTATGTTTCCAAGTTATCTAAATACTTCTCCAGTCATCTCTGCTTCTTTTACCTCCCAACTTCCTCTCTTTTACGTCTCTAGCAGAAAAACTTTACCCAGTGTTGGTAATAATAGGTTGTGTTAGTGTTGTTTCTCCATATGTTCACCTGAGCCTGGAGATGGGTTTGTGGGGTTTTATTTTTTCCTGTGGATCAAGACAAAGAAATAAGATATTGTGTTTTCTGTCTTGACTTATACAGAATAGAAGAACGGAATGTTGCTTCTAGGTCTTTAGCTCTGAGCTATGATCTCAGCTTTTGAAAGATGAAATATTTGTACACCTCTTCATGCTTCCCCTTTTATCCATATTTGTTGTTAACTTTGTGTAACATTCTTCAGAGAAAATCAGTGGTGATTAATTAGACAAGAATCTGGAAATTTGTTTTCCCAGAAACAAATAACTAAGTAAGTGTGCATCGATCCCTAGCTGAGATCATCTAAATAGCTCTGTGTTTACTACTCTGTTTCCCGTGTTTACAGTGAGGCTTCTAAGGGCAGGTAAAGGACCTTTAATATATTCAGCTCCACTACTGAAGACAGTTCCAGGTTCATAGTATACACACACAATAATCGCCTGGTAAATAATAACATAAAGATGATATTTTAAAACATACTGTTCTATAACTTCATGTTGTCATGCTTTTTGTTCAGGATTAGGGGACACACATTCTAGGGAAACAAACACACATATATGACATAGAAAATGTCAACATTCCAAGTAGTTTTCTGTTCCAAGTCAAGAACCATTTATAGCAGTGACTTCAAAACAAATGGTAGAGGTGGGTCTTCTAATAGTTTATCATACCCCAGGAACACTGAAAAATCTGACAAAAATGATCAGAATCAACCTTATAAGAACTCTAGAATGTACAGTTAAAAGTTTACAGGAAGCAAGAAAATGCTTAAATAGAAAAAAGGCAGTGTGAACATAGTAGGAGAGACTTTTAGGGCAAATCCAGACATGCCCACAGCCAGGGAGGAACAACTACAGAGTGATATTCATTGCAGAACTTTGAAAAGTTCCTGCATTGGTGGAAAATCTAGAAAGCCTACACAAGCCCTGGGCAGGATGCATCCTCATTCTGGCTGGGGTTCAGGCTTGGCATAAGAAGGGAATGAAAGTGAAGGCAGAGTTGAAAAAAACAAACAAACAACAACAACAACAACAACAACAACAACAGCATAGCTAGTCAGCAAAGAAGCACCCGGACACAGATCCAATGTATAAAGATCTGCAGAGTGCTAGGAATAGATTCACTTAAAAAGTTGCAAGACTTGTACATTGAAGACTACAAAAAATTGCCATGGGAAGTTAAGGAAGACCAAAATAAATGTGAAGACATTCTGTGCTTATGAATTGGAAGACTTAATATTGTTAAGATGGCAATACTACCCATATTAATCTACAAATTCAAGGCAATATTTTAAAGTTTGTTGTTTATTTATTTAAGTAATCACTACACCCAAAGTGGGGTTTGAAACCATGACCCTGAGATCAAGAGTCACATACTTTACTGACTGAACCTGCCAGGAGCCCCTTAAAGCACTATATCAAATCCCAATGGCCTTTTCTTTTTTCCCCACCAGAAAGAGAAAAGCCAATCCTAAAATTCCTATGGTGTTTAACATCTCTGGGGCACCTGGATGGCTCAGTCGGTTGAGCGTCCGACTTCAGCTCAGGTCATGATCTCACGGTTCGTGGGTCTGAGCCCTGCGTCAGGCTCTGTGCTGACAGCCAGCTCAGAGCCTGGAGCCTGTTTCAGATTCTGTGTCTCCCTCTTGCTCTGACCCTCCCTTGCTCACACTGTTTTTCTCTCTCTCTCTCAGAAATAAACAAAACATTAAAAAATTAAAAAAAAGATCTCTGCATAGCCAAAACAATCTTGAAAATGAAGGTGAAAGACTCAAATTTCCTGTTCTCAAAACTTTATACAAGGTTTCAATAATAAAAACTGTATGATATTAGCATATGATGGAGATATATATATTCATATATATATGGAAAAGTACTGACTATCGAGTAATAAACACTCATGTTTAAGGTCAATTGATTTTTGACAAGGGAGCCAAGAAAATTCTATGAGGAAAGAAGAGTCATTTTAACAAATGGTACTAGATCAGCTAACTGGTCAACGCGTTCAAGAGAGCATGTGCACACATGCCCCTACACATGTATGCAAGTTGATCCCCATCATACACAAAAATTGACTCAAAATAGATCAAAGACCTAAACACATGAATAAAACTATAAAACTCTTAGAAGAAAGCATAGAAATAAAGCTCATATTGTAGAATTTAGCAATAGTTTCTTAAATATAATATGAAAAACACAAGCAATAAAGAAAACTACTAGACATTTGGTTTTATCCAAATTAAAAACTTTTGTGCACCAAAGGATGCTACAAAAAAAGAGACACTACCAAGAGAGTAAGAAGACAATGCATAAAATAGAAGAAAATATTAGCAAATCATATATCTGATCAGTATCTAATATTTGCAGTGTACAAAAAATTCTTACAACTCCACAAGAAAAACCAACTCTATTAAAAGATGGGCAAAGGATCTGAGTAGACATATCTCAAAGTAGGTATACAAATGTCCAACGCACATGAAAAGATGATCAAAATTATTCGTCATTAGGGAAATGCAAATCAAAACTGCAGAAATGTCATTTAATATTCTCCAGGATGGCACAATAAAAAAATAAGACAAAACAAAACAAAACAGAACAGAGAAAAATAAGTACTGACGAAAATGTGGAGAAACTGGAAACCTCCAAAATTAAAATGGAATTTAATTGGGAAAACACTTTGGCAGTTCCTCCATAGGTAAAACACTGGGTTTCACTTGAAGCAATTCCACTTTGAGGTGCGTACGCCAAAGGACTGAGAATGGGCATCCAAACAAATACTTGTACATGAATGTTCCTAGCAGCATTCTTTACAATAACCAAAAAGGGGAATGAATAAACAAAATATATTATACTACATAATAGAATATTATTCAGTCATTAAATAAGAATGAAGAGCTGACATATGCTATAGTATGTATGAATCTTGAACACATTATGCTAGGTAGAAGATGTCAGATATGAAAGACTACTGTATAATTTCATTTACTTGAACTATCCAAACAGGCAAATTTAGAGAAAGAGAAAGTAGATCTTTTGATGCCAGGGGCAAGGGAGAAAGTGACTGTTTAACGGGTGTTGGGTTTCCTTTTGGGGTGCTGAAAAGTTCTTGAACTAGACAGTGATAATAGTTGTTTAACATTGAGAATGTACTCAATGTTACTTAATTGTACACTTTAAAATGGTTAATGGATAAATTTTATGTGCTGTATATTTTAACACAACTAAAATGATGTAGAAAAATAAAATGATAACCTATATTTCTCACTTCTATCTAAAAATTAACTACCTAACAAAGTCTACTCTATTTAATTTCTGCCATTAGCTCTGGTAAGCTATAAGGTGATCTCTATCTGAAGGTAAAATAAATGATTTCTAAGAGTCAACCTGTGATCTATTTAAAGAACTATTTGAGAAAATAAATATATGGAACAAATTTGAATAGTAACTCAGAATTTTTCAAAATGATGTTTAAAAGTAGTCACATAGAACTTCGAGAGAGAGAGAGAGAGAGGGAGAGAGAGAGAGAGATGCCTTATTTAAATTGTTTTTCCAAAACCACTTGTACAAAAAGAAAAAAATAATACATAAGATAAAACCTGTGGATTAATGAAATAAAGAAGATAATTATTTAGTCAAGATCTATGGTCCTATAATCTCAGTTCAGTAATAAAATGTTATTTATATTTTATAATAGTTAGAAACATCCATAGTAGATACTCTTGGGAAAGATTCTGAAACTATTACAAGAAAAATGTCACTGATTCATAGTATCTTTAAGCACAGGACCCTCAGTGTGATGCCTCCCAGCTTATGTGACCTAACAACAAACTGTGTCCTTTTCTCTCCCTCCCTTTAGGATAAATAATTTGTTTTTATCTTAAACATGATATTTCAAGTGTTTAAAATTTTATGTTATCCTCCAGGCTTCACACTATAAATAAAATAGAATAAGTTACAGAATATTTGAACTAGAAGTATCCTTAGTGATTTATGAACCTTGTTACTCATTTTGGTTTCTTTTGTTTTTAGAGAGTAAAAGAGAGGGAGGAGGGGGGTAGAAGGAGAGAGAAAGAATCTTAAACAGGCTCCACACTCAACACAGAGCCCTATGGGGGGCTTGATCCCATGAACCTGGGATTATGATCTGACCCAAAATCAAGAGTCGGAGGCTCAACTGACTGAGCCACTGAAGTGCCCCCTCCCTTACTAATCATTTTAAAAAACACATTGAGGAGATTTTAAATGTATTTCATGTAACAGCACAGCCAATTAGTAGCAGAGCTCGGTTATGGAGTACCAGGTAACAAATTCAGTGTTTGTTGTCGTTCTTCCCTTGTGTTCCCCCAATTATATTACCACTGCTCACTAATAATCCTTTGTTTCTCTTAGGTTAAATATCACTTTAATGTAAAATACTGTAGGTACTTTTTATGAGCAGTTTTACCTAGGGTCATCGAAAAAGGCTTCTTTGAAGTGCTGATATTTGAATTTGGTTCTGAATCATAGGAAAGAGAGTGCTATGAAAATATTTGGGAGAAAGACCCAATATGAAGAAAGTAAGTAAACATTGACAGAATTACCTTTATTTTTAATTCTTTTAATGTTTATTTATTTTTGAGAGAGAGACAGAATGTGAGCAAGGGAGGGGCAGAGAGAGGGAGGCACAGAATCTGGAGCAGGTTCTGGGCTCTGAGCTGTCAGCATAGAGCCTGATACGGAGCTCAAACTCACAAGCGGTGAGATCATGACCTGAGCTGAAGTTGGACGCTTAACTGACTGAGCCACTTAGGCCCCCCCAAAATGAACTTTAGATATCTCAGGTTGAAGGTCATTGTACCTAGAGCATGGTGAAGTGGGGAAAACAGGAGAGATGAGATTAGACAGGTACACAAAGTGTGCAAGGCCCGGAGGCCACCGTGAGGAGTTTAGTTTACTTTTATTTTAACTGCGATAAAAAGACATGGAGAATTTTAAGCAAAGATATTTTATCTCTGACTAAGATTTAAAAATATTAATCTATAGATGTCTGTTCTTTGGAGGATGAAGAGAGAGGTGATTGCACCTTTGAATAGGACTGTAACAGTGGAGATAAATGGGGGTAAAATGGTTGAATTCAAGGTATATTTTGGAGATAGTGTGAGAGAACTATTGTAAGACTAGCAAGTCTACCTATTGTAGACTAGAAATTTATGTAGGTAGATGTTGTTGACAGTTCTGGATTTGTAAAATGAAATCAATTGTTATGTTTTGGCCATGTGAAATTGGAGCTATCAATTATACATTCTAGCAGAGGTATGGAATACTCAGCTGGAAATATGCATTAGTTCCAGACCAAAGTGAGTAAGAAGTAGATATACATTCATCATGGTTTCCCATTTCATGTACCTGATGCATGTAGAAAAATCTAATGCCGCAGAAGTAGACATTCACTTATAATGGAAAAAGTCTGGGTGTCTGAAAGTCTCATGGAAGGACACTTACGTGAAGGATCACTAGTTTTTAGCTTTATATGAACATAATCCTTTGAGCTTAGGAGTGAGAATTGAGAGGAGATATAAATTTGGATGTTCTAAGTGGGTTTCCTTAAATCTTGCAATTAAATTTGATCACTTGGTGGAAAGGAGAATAGGTAACATCATCAGGGACTACTCCCTAAAGTATGCTTACATTTAGAGGTCTGTAACAAAAAAGAAACCAGAAAAGGAAGTTGGAAAATAATTTTCATTAAGAAGCCAGAAAACTCCTTCAGAGAACTTTCAGAAGCCCATGACAGTTTCAAAGGAAAAGGATACCATGTCAGATGTCATGTGGGATGAAAATGGAGAATTAACTATTGTGGGGGCACCTGGGTGGCTCAGTAGGTTAAGCATCTGACTTCGGCTCAGGTCATGATCTCACAGTTTGTGGGTTCGAGCCCCACGTTGGGCTCTGTACTGACAGCTCAGAGCCTGCAGCCTGCTTCATATTCTGTGTTTCCCTCTCTCTCTGACCCTCCCCCATTCACACTCTGTCTCTCTCACTCTCTCAAAAATAAATAAACATTAAAAAAAGAGAATTAACTATTGTGTTTGCTGAGATGTGGATCATAGAGCTGTACCAGTGTGGTGGTGAGATTGAAAGCACAAATGGAGACAAATGAAGTAAGGATATCAGATGAAGAAGTGGAGAAAATTTTTTTGGAAATGATGAGCTGTGCATGGGTTTGGGAGATGGGGCAGTTGGTGGTATAAGAATCACACAAGCATATTAAGACATGCAATTTCTTGGTATGCACAGTTTTCACAAAAACTTTGCAAAGTATAAATTTTTTTCTCACAGTTTAAAAATGAAGAATTTTTGGCTCAGTGACTTTGATGAAGCCCTAGTGATTGCAACAAGGTCTTTATTTCTGAAAAAATGATTATAAATACAGGATCATTTCTCCAAGAATCATTGCTTTTGATATATAACCTAAAGAAATCATGCTTGTAAAATGTATTTTTTAAAGGTGCTTTAGGCATGTGCCCTTTCAGAGCCCCAGAAATTCACCATCTGTGTACATATTCCTCATTAGAGGAAATAAAGGAACATAGTTGGAATATGAAAGAAGTGGACATAGTCTTCGAATGTCTTTGTTTTCTTAACCTGGCAACGAGGGGCTGAAGCATAATTGCTTAGTACAAGTGTGTTTAAGTGTGTGTTGAGTTGCTGACATGACTGACTGCATTTTCCCACTATTTGTACGAGAGAGATGACCAGATATGTCCATCAGGATTCTGTGGCTCCCCCCCACAGAGTAGAGATAAGCTTGGCATTGACATTCTGGTCCCAATTATACCTTCTTTTGCATCTGGGTAACATCACATAAATAATTCTTACTAATGCATTTTGAACAGAGGAAATATGCATCAGTTCCAGACCAGAGTGAGTGAGAAGCAGATAAACATTCATCATGGTTTCTCATTTCCCATGTACCTGATGCATGGAGAGAAATCTAATGCCTTAGAAGCAGAGATTCTTTTATAACAGAGAAAGTCTGAGTGTCTGAATGTCCCTTGGAAAGCCACTCCCAGGTAAGCATCACTAGCCTTCAGCTTTATATGAACAGGAAATAAAAATCTATTCCATGAAATCTATTCCATGGAACTTAGGGATTCAGGTATTACATTGGCAATAGTTACTTTGATTAGTATACTCCACCTACTTTAAATCATTGTATCAAATTCTGTAGGATTGGAGGGTCATAAATAGTTTGGGGACATTTGGACACGATGCTGTGGTGCTGTGTGCAATGATAAAAAACATCCTGCTGCCAAGAAGATGGAAGCTTTTATAAATTCTACATGTGGTTTTGCTACCTTCTGGGTATCACAGAGAAGAACTATCAGAGTGAGGTTAAAAATGGATGGAATAAAAACTACTATAGCTGACAACTTCACTGTTACCAATAGGTGCCAGACAATTGCCCTCACAGACTTTGAAAGAACAGCTAAATGAGGAAAATATTCCTCTAAAAAGAGAAATTGATAAACTTTTGATATTTTTGAGTATCTTTAAATTCTGGCTGATGTCATTTCATTTGTGCATACTGATCTTGACCAACTGGAAAGAAGAATGATATATATTGTTCCTTTTAGAAAATTAAAATACAGAGATAGATTTTTTACAAGGATTAAGATATGTACATACAGATATTTATGTGAAGTTAGGTACTGATATATGTATGTAAATGTATTCAGTAAATTAAGAACATATATGTACATATATAAGTATATATATACATATACATATGCATATATTCATATATATATCTATATACATGTATATATGTGCATATATACAGATACATATATATGCTTTCTGATTCTTATCAAGGAAATCTCTATTGGTGATTTCATTTTAGATCTTATTCTAGATTTGAGGGTCAAGATGATCATAACCTAGCACAATCTAATTTACTCTCATACAATTTTCCCCAAAATAAGGAAATGATGAAATATGGGTTAATAAAATCTTATATATGCAGAGAAATTTCCAAGGAAGAAGGGCAGAGGCCTTGCAGCAGGATGTAGACTGAAGCACATAATTCTGTGAATAGCAGCACGTTGCCCTATTTCGGGTATGCAGATTCTTTTGGGAGAAAAAGGAAGTACTAGAACGTACCCCTCTCCTCTACTGTGCTTTCTGTATTTTCACACAAAAGAGGTATTTTACGTTCTAGATTTTAACTACGCATTTTAAATGAGGGCACTTACACAAAGTGATACCATATGTTGCTGGGGTTATTTTTCTAACCCTGCTACAAAATTCAGGGAGTCAATTATCAAAAAACACTATTTTAAGTACCATGTACTTTATAAGTTTCACTTAGGGACTTCCAAACAGAGAAGTATGCAACAAATCCTAGGAGTAATCACAAAGTAAGAGCAGCATTTTCTGGTCTCTTTTCAACATAAATGTTACTTATAAAGTCAGCCCTAGAATAGGCAGGATACTATCTTGATTTGATAGATACAGGCTTGATTTGAAAGATGACAAAGGAATTCCACAAGCAATCAAATCGCAGTAAATTCCTTCCCATCCTCAGAGCACTATGCTGTCTTTCAGAAATGGAGCAATCATAATTCTGTGTTCCTGTATTGTATAACATGGGGCCATATGCAGTTTCCTGACCCTATATTAAGCAATGCAGGATCTAGACAGATATTTTTTGTCCCTGCATTCAATAGTGGAACCAGCCAAAAATGTCTTAGCCACTTGCTCTAGGAAGTACTTGATCCCAGAAAACAAGACTATTTGTCAAATAACAGTTTATTTACAACTCAACAGCTTCCTCATCAAGAGTCACTTGAGAATTCTCACTGCCCTATGCCAAACTGAAGTTATCACGTCATAAATCCTGTTGAAACGTAGGCAGGTTTTTGCCACACAAAACTCACCTTAAAACTGCCTAATCCGGTTCTTGACATCTCATGAATATCCTACCTTAACTTCAAATTCTGAGACATTAATAAGACAATGTAATTAACTTGTGTTCTCCCTTAAGAACTCCAAAATTCAGATTTATTTTTTCCTGATGGTCCTTTACAGAGGTCCCAGTAATTACTCTTATGTTAGAAGTGGGAGTGTTTACTCATGTCAAGGACTTCTCTGGGAATTACTTCCCATTCAGGAAAAGGGCTATGAAGCCACGTTTTGTTGTTTTCTGTTGTTATTGTTTTTTTCTCTTTCTTTCTCTTTTAAAGTTTATTTACTTATTTTGAGAGAGACAGAGACTGCTCAAGTGGGTAAGGGGCAGAGATAGAGGGATAGAAAGAGCATCCCAAGCAGTCTCCATCCTACCTGAGCAGAGCCTGAAGAGGGGCTTGAGGTCACAAAACCACTAGATCATGACTCGAGCCAAAACCAAGAGTCAGACACTTAACCAACTGAGCCATTCAGGCACCTCTTGTCTTGTTTTTCATATTAACCTACTTCTAGTGTTATATCTGATTGGACCAAAAATGACCCAAAAGTATTTTCTCAAAATTTACTTAAATTTCTGGGGGAATATCTGTTTCTCTCTTTCTCCCTTCTCTGAAATCTTGGCCCTATTCTTAGCTTCTATATGACAAGCATACATTTTTGTTGATTTTTCCCAAAACTCCAGACACAAAACAATGTGTATAGCAAGGTAAATCAAGATTTTAAATGATGCATTACTGCAAATTACAATTAAAGTGAGTATTAGACACTCTTATCTTTGAAAGTCCTTAGTCAAATCCACAAGTGGACTTTCTAAGAGCTTTAGTTTCTCAACCACTTTTTGGACAGTGGCAAAAAGTCCATCAAAACTCAGCTTATCTGTTCATATCTTTCTCCATCATTATTTATGGAAGTTTATTTTTCTTACTTCTATCCAAGTTAAGACTTACTTTGGCCTAAAAGGACATCATCTGGGAATTACTCTTTAGTGACCATACAATTGCATAACCTTAGTAATTTCAGAGAACTTTCCCCCTTTCTTCCATAAATTAAAGTGGGTACAGTTCAGAGGTTTGATTTCTCCCTCATATAAATAATGATATCCCTTTCAAAAGTTTGATACATTTAGAGTTTTGATTTTTAATATTTTCCCAACCAGAGCTGGTTACATAATTTGAGAGAGTGCAAAATGGAGACATGAGACCTCTCAGTCAAAAAGGAAGGAATAAGCCAGACACAAATGGCCACTTACTGTATGATTTCATTTATCTGAAATAACCAGAATAGGCAAAACCACAGAAACAGACAGCAGACTAGTGGTTGCCAGAGGCAAGGGGGAAGAGGTAATGGGGTAACTTCTTAATGGATATGGGGTTCCCATTTGGTGTGATGGACAAGTTCTGGAACTAGTTAGTGATGCTAGTTGCTCAACATGGTCAACATACTTAGTAAATCAGCAGATTCTACACTTTAAAATGGTTCAAATGATAAATTTTGTGTTATGTGTATTTTATCTCAGTCAAAATAAATATAAAGAGCGAGGAGAATGTGCTGATAAAGGTAGTAAATTAGAAAGCTCCTTCCTTTCTTCTGTGGTCTTTCAATTTTTTTTTTATGTTTTATTTATTTCTGAGAGGGAGACAGCATGAGCAGAGGAGGGTCAGAGAGAGGGAGATACAGAATCTGAAACAGACTCCAGGCTCTGAGATAGCTGTCAGCACAAAGCCCGACGCTGGACTCTAACCCATGAACCATGAGGTCATGATCTGAGCTGAAGTCAGATGCTTAACCAACTGAGCCACCCGGGCACCCCTCTTCTGTGGTCTTTCAACTCTTCATGTTTTTTATGTATTTTTAATTTATTTTTATATTTTATTTTAATTCTAGTATAGTTAACATAGTGTTATATTAGTTTCAGGTGTACAATATATTTATGGATTCATTTTTTAATGTTTTTAAAGTTGCTTATTAATATCATTCAAAATAATAAAAAAATAAAATTTAAGTTGTTAGCATGAACTTTTCCATTTATCTCCATATTTCACAATGCCAGTTTTAAGTGCAGATACGAATCTACTCAACTTCTATTTGGAAACTAACTCAAATAATCACCAATATTACAATATACCATCAATGTTACACAATTAGAATTTCATAGTTCAGACATGTATAGGTATCATTCTTTTTTTTTTTAATAGTTTTATTTCTTTCTAGGAGAGAGAGAGAGAGAGACAGCGTGAGCAGGGGAGGGTCAGAGAGAGAGGGAGACACAGACTCCGAAATAGACTCCAGGCTCGGAGCTGGCAGTCAGCATAGAGCCCGACACGGGGCTCGAACCCACGAACCGCGAGATCATGACCCAAGCGAAAGTCGGACGCTCAACCGACTAAGCCATCCAGGCGCCCCCCCCCTTTTTTTTAAAAATATTTTTATTTATTTCTAGGAGAGAGAGAGAGTAGGTATCATTCTTAATAGAACAGTGGAAATCCTGCACAAAACAAACTCAGTTGTTTTCATTTTACTTTCTACATATACTCCACATTTTGCTTACTAAGGATGAGTGCACAAAGACTAAAAATGAAACAAAAACTATGGATTACCCTCAGGTCATTATTTTCAGCATATATGATTATACGGTACTGGGAAGTAACACTAATGAAAAGGATATGGTAAGTTACCTTGGTTGTTTATGTTTGCAACACATTATTCTCTTCTTTTAACATTTGAGGCAGAAGGAAAGTGTGGCCTCTCTAGGTATTCAGTGCCCTTATGTACTCAGTTATCGACAAAACATGCAGACCCTATACTCACTTTGACTCTTACTGAAGTCTTATACACACACACACACACACACACACACACACATTGCGGGTCACCAAAATTCTGTGGTCTTGGGGTTGTGCAAATGATTTATGTAAATGGGGTATCAAGAAACATGCATATTGTGTCTCTCTCCTTTGTTTAACAACCAGGGTCCATTTTTAATCTACTTAGGTCTTTCTTAAGTTATAGAAGTTTGGTTTTTTGAGTATTATGAAATACTCAAGTTTCATATTTCCTGTATCTTTATTTTCTATGCTTCATTTCCTTTGATACTTAATTGTGATCATCATCCTACGACAAGATTATTTCAATACCCTAATTTGTCTTTTTGCCTCTAGTTTATATTAAATTCAATGCATAGTCCACACTGTTGCCAAAGGGATTACATAAAAATATGTATCTAATTTGAGTCACTTTCCTACTTCCAAATTTGATTCAGAATCTTACTGCCTGGTGCATAAATTCATATTTGATGGGTATAATTTGTCTAGTGTACTAAACACACTACTGAAAATGCAGAATTGATCAAAGGGAGATTTACAAGGAGAGTCAATCTTTACAGAGTTTCTATAGACTCTACGTCTGAAGGACATTGAGTCAGCTAGTAGTATCTTCAAAGTTTCTGTTAGAAAGCCAGGAGAAATAGTTATAAATGGAATTTATGGAAAAAGAAATGGGATTAAAAAAGAAAAATAGCACAAACATTAAAATACTTTCATTCTTGCCACCATAAATGTGAACATCACTAAAAACAGAAAATTATAACTAAAAGGATGAAAGTAATCAGTAAAGACCACCCAGCCTATACTCTTCTTCCAGTTGTGTTTGCTATAGCTCTTCTTTCTTTCAGGATCTCCTCCTAGGGTGAGGATGAAAAGTCACAAAGGTATTAGGTAAATCATAAGAATCAAAGCCAAATAAGATACATCTAGCAGTACTTAGAGTAAGATCTGTGTAGGACATTGGAAGAGGACTATGCCTCAAATAAGTGATGACCCAAAAAAAATCAGTTTTGTATAAAAAGGTTGATTTCAAACTTCCATCTCACAATATTTCTAGGTGCTCCAGACCTAATTGCCTTTTCCTGTTGAATTTAGTTAAGTCAGTGTCGGAAATAGATTATGTAGTTATATATTTATGTGGAACTACCTGTTCCATTTATCAATATTGCTGTCTGAAGGAAAACTCAGAACATCTAAGGAACATCTGCTAAGTAAGCAGAAGCTTATTCTTCAAGATGTTTTTGTCATTTGGAATGAGACTGGGGTGGCTGTACCTACCAGCTTCTTACTTTGAACTCCTTACTTTGCAACCTTCCAGAAATGCTAAACCTACTCAGAGCATGGTAGGGACCAAAGACAAAGGCAAGAAAAACCAGACTTCTACCATTTTTAAGAGAGTTTCTTCCAACAGGAAAGATCTATTTCTATTATTTTCTCCCTAGTGTTTAATTACCTAAAATGTTACATCTCATCCTCTAAGATTAACGGAAGACCACCTTCATTGTGAAGTCTTATTAAGAAGTCTCCTGTCAGATGTAATTATCCCTCCTACTGTTCCATAATACTCTATATACACCATACTTCTGTTATCACATTCATAGTATTGTCTTATTGTTTCCGTTTACCTGTATCCATCTCTGGATAAAATTAAGTCCTTATTATAGATGTAAAGGCCCTGTATTAACTACATGATCTGGTTCCTTGCTTATCCCTGTGATCTTTTTTCTCCATTTTGCTCACGTGCAGGGTTATGTAGGCACACTGATTTCTTTCTGCTATTCTAGGACCTCTTGACTAAAAATGTTTTCCTTTAGAAGTGCGATTGATTAATTACTTTACTTACCTCTTTAAATCGTCTTATGAGAGAGGCATAGAGAGGTATTTTTTTTGTTTGTTTTTGTTTTTTTTGAGAATAAGAAAGTATTTGCACATATAAGCAACGAGAGGCAAAGGAAGAGGGAGAATCTTAAGCACACTCCATGTCCAGCATGGAGCCTACTGGGGCTTGATCTGATGATTGTGAGACCATGACCTGAGTAGAAATCAAGAGTCATGCTTAACAGACTGAGCCATCCAGGTGCCCCCAGGGAGATCTTTCTGGTCAACTTCACATACAATAGACCTCTTCCTAAGCATATCCCTCCCCTTATGTTTACTATCCTTTAGTTTTCTTCACAGTATTTCTCTTCATTGATTTAAAAACATATATTTATTGTTTGATGTTGTTGTCATTTATCTATCCACCAATATAATATCTAGTTCATAAGAAAAAGGATTTTTTTTGTTTACTGCGGGCATTCCAGAACACGTCCTGGAGCAAAATAGGTATTCAATAAATAGTTGCTGAGTGAATAAACATGCTGCAATCTCATCTAGCAAAATATAGATTCCATAAAGGCAAGGGCTGTATCACATTTCCTCAATAATTGGGCCATTATCATCCATAGTCATGAACATATAATGAGTACTTATAAGCATCTAAAGAATATTTTTCTTAGATTGTAAATGAAGAATAAATTAGTTGGCACAGAGTTTGTGCATGACGTTTTCGGTACTTTTCTTTTCCCCCTAGTCTCAGCTTCTCCAAACCCCATGGACACAACAGGCCCATATTTCAATTTTTGCCTTCTTTTTTAATTTTTTTTTTTTTTTGTGAGAGAGAGGGAGAGGGAAAGCATGAGCATAGGAGATGCAGAGAGGGAGAGAGAGACAGAGGATCCAGAGCAGTTTCCACGCTGACAGCCGTGAGCCTGATATGGGGCTCAACCTCATGAACTGTGAGATAGGACGTCAGATGCTTAACCAACTGAGCCACCCAGTTGGTCCTTCAATTTTTGCCTTCTAATTGCTATAAGTTTATAAAATGCCTGTTGGTGTCTCTACCTCTTCATAGTCAATCTCAGTAGCTTTTATGTATCTTGTCCTATGCTACTTAAGAAACCAGCAAATTCAATGAAGAGCAATGTGTAACATGGAATGATGGTCATTATTCCATGAGGAATAATATTCCATTATTCCTTTTTTCTGACATCTTGACTTAGAAGTTCCCTGTCGTCTTCACACAAATTTGTTCTGGTAATATATTTAAAAATTGTACCCATCTTTTCTAGTTGTTTTAATCAAGAGCATTTGTCAGTGCAAGCTATTTCTTTATAACAAGATATGATTTCTTTGTAACAAGATATCTATAATATAGATAGTCCAATACTTCAATTAAGCAAGTTTTACTATAAAGCATGTAATTGGTTATAGCTTTTGGGGGGGAATGAATTGCTACATTATTACAATGAAACAATTAAAAGAAAAACCGGTTGATAATGATACTATAAGGATATGCAGTTAAAAGACATTTGGAACTAAGGTAAACAATTCTATCCATTTTTAACACAATCACCTTTCTGTCTTGCAAGTTTTCGGGTAGTATATATGGACGATGAATGCATTAATAGAGGATTAAATGCCTTCACCTAAACAATTTAAGAGATACTAAACACTCAATGTACTGGAATGTGTAAAATTAAGCACCTAACAAATTCTGGCTATCAGAGAAGACCAGAGAGATCACACTGAACTGCTTCCTTATTCTTCCTCTTCCTGCCTCTCCAGACCAGGAAAATGACTGTATTACAAAAACTAGTAATGTAATGGAAATGGTTGATATAACTGCTCTAGTTAGAAACAATAAAATATTCAGTTTGACATTTGACAAGAAATGAGTATGATATATAGCCAAAGAAGTATAATGCAAAAAATGGGAAGATAACCCATATATATACACACAAAAACTATTGCTCTGTCATAAACTGGCATCACTTAAGTTGGGAGAAATCAACAAAATACAAGGTTCAGCATTGTTACAGATATTTCACTCATGCATGGATTCATTCAGCCAATATTTGTTGAACTACTAAAGACATTTAGGCAACGGGGATTCAATAGAGATTAATTGCTTCTGTAGAAGCCATGTGTCTGTGTTGAAAACACAAATTAATGTACAATATCACAAAATATATTTATAATTTTAAACTGTGATACTTATTGGAAGAAGAGAAAAATAGTATTTTGAGACAAAAGGGAACATTACTGTTGCCTATCCAGCATCCATCACTTCTTTAATACAACCACACTTTTATGTGGTTAAAGCCTTTTGTCACATCTCCCTTCGTTCCTCCTGGGATGCTCTTGAGTAAAGGTGTGAAGCTTGGAGCTCTAGCATGTATCTCATGAAGGTGACGAAGATGAGAAGCTGAGGATGGCATGTAAAAAGCTTTATTTCTCGCCATTGTTGAGCTGCTAGATTCACCTCCTCTGTGAAATCGATAGAATTAATACAACTATTTGGGTCTGAAGCTACACACATCCTATTGAAAGTAAGTTACAAAACAAAACAAAACATTTTTTCCAACTAATGTTTTGGAAGAGTATTGGGAAGTTAGATTTTATTTTCCCAAGTCATTTTTCCCTTTTGTAGTACTATCTATCATTTATTGATTACTGACAGTGTATTAGAAGATCATGTACTATTTCTAATTATTTTTACATTTGAAGAGAGAGGTATTATTTTTCTTCTGATAAGAAATCTAAGATATAGACAAATCCGTAAAAAATTTCAAGATTGTATATCTAATGAATGATGGAGCCAGAATTAGAGTCCGAGTCTCAGTGACTCCAAAGCCCCACAGTTTCCTAATAAATCGTGTTAAATATCTCATCACTTTCATATTTAGTTGATTCAACTACAGATTTATTATTAGGAAAATACAAAAAAAAACCATGACATTCAATTAATTAGTTTTGGCCATAGAATTAATGAGGGAGTAAAGAACCTCAGATCACATGCTCACAGACATATTTAATGTTGTCATGTGGGTTTTTAAGTTACTGTACCATTCAAATAAATATAAGGATAAATCCAAATATAACTATTCAGTAAACCTTATGAAATCAGGAGTGGTGTAATAATTCCAAATTCCAAATATACTCAACCACTTAGGATTTTTTTTTTTTCTTTTCCTGGTAGAATAGAATTCATCCTATTCATACCTTCTCTAAAAAGTCATAAGGAATTTAACAATATAAAATGCCTACATTTAAACTTTCAAAGTTCTTAGTACAATAAAAAGTATTTTTAAAAAATCAGTCATTTATATGTATACATAAGCACACATGTGCATCACTAGAAGCAGCTATCGATTACTTCTATATGACTGCTCACATTTAGTAAAATCATATTAGCTCTTTATTTTAAATAGGCATTTCATTCAAAGAGTTAGGTGTCTATTAGAAAGTATTGAGGTCAACAGTGTTGCTGTTTCCCATATGTCAGAGTAAATGTTACTTTTTGTCATTTCTATCATCACCCATAGAAATTCAGGCTAATGTCCTTAAAGGTTTTAAAAACAATTTTTAATGAAATTCTGATTTCTCTGCCTCACTAATACAGCCTGTTAAAGCCAATAAGGCATTTTAGATCTGTTTAGGACTAAGTGAACTCAAGGGAACAATGTTTTCCAGGGAAATGATAATGGGATACAGAGCCTTTCATTTCTGGGTCACTAGTTTGAAAGTAGCTCAGGTTGTAAGTGATGGAAAGTCATTACTGTTCAATGGCCTATGTGAAATTAGTTGGTGGTTTCAGTCCAGTTCCTAGTGAATAGGTGTTCACATCCCAATTGGCATTAATTGACATGCATGTTGACAGCTTTATTATGAGGAAGGGCTANGGAGCTGGCAGTCAGCATAGAGCCCGACACGGGGCTCGAACCCACGAACCGCGAGATCATGACCCAAGCGAAAGTCGGACGCTCAACCGACTAAGCCATCCAGGCGCCCCCCCCCTTTTTTTTAAAAATATTTTTATTTATTTCTAGGAGAGAGAGAGAGTAGGTATCATTCTTAAT
The DNA here is from genome assembly GCF_008692635.1 of Crocuta crocuta. Taxonomy (NCBI): domain Eukaryota; kingdom Metazoa; phylum Chordata; class Mammalia; order Carnivora; family Hyaenidae; genus Crocuta; species Crocuta crocuta. The sequence continues at coordinate 126,813 of NW_027529481.1, read as the reverse complement.
AGAACAGTGGAAATCCTGCACAAAACAAACTCAGTTGTTTTCATTTTACTTTCTACATATACTCCACATTTTGCTTACTAAGGATGAGTGCACAAAGACTAAAAATGAAACAAAAACTATGGATTACCCTCAGGTCATTATTTTCAGCATATATGATTATACGGTACTGGGAAGTAACACTAATGAAAAGGATATGGTAAGTTACCTTGGTTGTTTATGTTTGCAACACATTATTCTCTTCTTTTAACATTTGAGGCAGAAGGAAAGTGTGGCCTCTCTAGGTATTCAGTGCCCTTATGTACTCAGTTATCGACAAAACATGCAGACCCTATACTCACTTTGACTCTTACTGAAGTCTTATACACACACACACACACACACACACACACACATTGCGGGTCACCAAAATTCTGTGGTCTTGGGGTTGTGCAAATGATTTATGTAAATGGGGTATCAAGAAACATGCATATTGTGTCTCTCTCCTTTGTTTAACAACCAGGGTCCATTTTTAATCTACTTAGGTCTTTCTTAAGTTATAGAAGTTTGGTTTTTTGAGTATTATGAAATACTCAAGTTTCATATTTCCTGTATCTTTATTTTCTATGCTTCATTTCCTTTGATACTTAATTGTGATCATCATCCTACGACAAGATTATTTCAATACCCTAATTTGTCTTTTTGCCTCTAGTTTATATTAAATTCAATGCATAGTCCACACTGTTGCCAAAGGGATTACATAAAAATATGTATCTAATTTGAGTCACTTTCCTACTTCCAAATTTGATTCAGAATCTTACTGCCTGGTGCATAAATTCATATTTGATGGGTATAATTTGTCTAGTGTACTAAACACACTACTGAAAATGCAGAATTGATCAAAGGGAGATTTACAAGGAGAGTCAATCTTTACAGAGTTTCTATAGACTCTACGTCTGAAGGACATTGAGTCAGCTAGTAGTATCTTCAAAGTTTCTGTTAGAAAGCCAGGAGAAATAGTTATAAATGGAATTTATGGAAAAAGAAATGGGATTAAAAAAGAAAAATAGCACAAACATTAAAATACTTTCATTCTTGCCACCATAAATGTGAACATCACTAAAAACAGAAAATTATAACTAAAAGGATGAAAGTAATCAGTAAAGACCACCCAGCCTATACTCTTCTTCCAGTTGTGTTTGCTATAGCTCTTCTTTCTTTCAGGATCTCCTCCTAGGGTGAGGATGAAAAGTCACAAAGGTATTAGGTAAATCATAAGAATCAAAGCCAAATAAGATACATCTAGCAGTACTTAGAGTAAGATCTGTGTAGGACATTGGAAGAGGACTATGCCTCAAATAAGTGATGACCCAAAAAAAATCAGTTTTGTATAAAAAGGTTGATTTCAAACTTCCATCTCACAATATTTCTAGGTGCTCCAGACCTAATTGCCTTTTCCTGTTGAATTTAGTTAAGTCAGTGTCGGAAATAGATTATGTAGTTATATATTTATGTGGAACTACCTGTTCCATTTATCAATATTGCTGTCTGAAGGAAAACTCAGAACATCTAAGGAACATCTGCTAAGTAAGCAGAAGCTTATTCTTCAAGATGTTTTTGTCATTTGGAATGAGACTGGGGTGGCTGTACCTACCAGCTTCTTACTTTGAACTCCTTACTTTGCAACCTTCCAGAAATGCTAAACCTACTCAGAGCATGGTAGGGACCAAAGACAAAGGCAAGAAAAACCAGACTTCTACCATTTTTAAGAGAGTTTCTTCCAACAGGAAAGATCTATTTCTATTATTTTCTCCCTAGTGTTTAATTACCTAAAATGTTACATCTCATCCTCTAAGATTAACGGAAGACCACCTTCATTGTGAAGTCTTATTAAGAAGTCTCCTGTCAGATGTAATTATCCCTCCTACTGTTCCATAATACTCTATATACACCATACTTCTGTTATCACATTCATAGTATTGTCTTATTGTTTCCGTTTACCTGTATCCATCTCTGGATAAAATTAAGTCCTTATTATAGATGTAAAGGCCCTGTATTAACTACATGATCTGGTTCCTTGCTTATCCCTGTGATCTTTTTTCTCCATTTTGCTCACGTGCAGGGTTATGTAGGCACACTGATTTCTTTCTGCTATTCTAGGACCTCTTGACTAAAAATGTTTTCCTTTAGAAGTGCGATTGATTAATTACTTTACTTACCTCTTTAAATCGTCTTATGAGAGAGGCATAGAGAGGTATTTTTTTTGTTTGTTTTTGTTTTTTTTGAGAATAAGAAAGTATTTGCACATATAAGCAACGAGAGGCAAAGGAAGAGGGAGAATCTTAAGCACACTCCATGTCCAGCATGGAGCCTACTGGGGCTTGATCTGATGATTGTGAGACCATGACCTGAGTAGAAATCAAGAGTCATGCTTAACAGACTGAGCCATCCAGGTGCCCCCAGGGAGATCTTTCTGGTCAACTTCACATACAATAGACCTCTTCCTAAGCATATCCCTCCCCTTATGTTTACTATCCTTTAGTTTTCTTCACAGTATTTCTCTTCATTGATTTAAAAACATATATTTATTGTTTGATGTTGTTGTCATTTATCTATCCACCAATATAATATCTAGTTCATAAGAAAAAGGATTTTTTTTGTTTACTGCGGGCATTCCAGAACACGTCCTGGAGCAAAATAGGTATTCAATAAATAGTTGCTGAGTGAATAAACATGCTGCAATCTCATCTAGCAAAATATAGATTCCATAAAGGCAAGGGCTGTATCACATTTCCTCAATAATTGGGCCATTATCATCCATAGTCATGAACATATAATGAGTACTTATAAGCATCTAAAGAATATTTTTCTTAGATTGTAAATGAAGAATAAATTAGTTGGCACAGAGTTTGTGCATGACGTTTTCGGTACTTTTCTTTTCCCCCTAGTCTCAGCTTCTCCAAACCCCATGGACACAACAGGCCCATATTTCAATTTTTGCCTTCTTTTTTAATTTTTTTTTTTTTTTGTGAGAGAGAGGGAGAGGGAAAGCATGAGCATAGGAGATGCAGAGAGGGAGAGAGAGACAGAGGATCCAGAGCAGTTTCCACGCTGACAGCCGTGAGCCTGATATGGGGCTCAACCTCATGAACTGTGAGATAGGACGTCAGATGCTTAACCAACTGAGCCACCCAGTTGGTCCTTCAATTTTTGCCTTCTAATTGCTATAAGTTTATAAAATGCCTGTTGGTGTCTCTACCTCTTCATAGTCAATCTCAGTAGCTTTTATGTATCTTGTCCTATGCTACTTAAGAAACCAGCAAATTCAATGAAGAGCAATGTGTAACATGGAATGATGGTCATTATTCCATGAGGAATAATATTCCATTATTCCTTTTTTCTGACATCTTGACTTAGAAGTTCCCTGTCGTCTTCACACAAATTTGTTCTGGTAATATATTTAAAAATTGTACCCATCTTTTCTAGTTGTTTTAATCAAGAGCATTTGTCAGTGCAAGCTATTTCTTTATAACAAGATATGATTTCTTTGTAACAAGATATCTATAATATAGATAGTCCAATACTTCAATTAAGCAAGTTTTACTATAAAGCATGTAATTGGTTATAGCTTTTGGGGGGGAATGAATTGCTACATTATTACAATGAAACAATTAAAAGAAAAACCGGTTGATAATGATACTATAAGGATATGCAGTTAAAAGACATTTGGAACTAAGGTAAACAATTCTATCCATTTTTAACACAATCACCTTTCTGTCTTGCAAGTTTTCGGGTAGTATATATGGACGATGAATGCATTAATAGAGGATTAAATGCCTTCACCTAAACAATTTAAGAGATACTAAACACTCAATGTACTGGAATGTGTAAAATTAAGCACCTAACAAATTCTGGCTATCAGAGAAGACCAGAGAGATCACACTGAACTGCTTCCTTATTCTTCCTCTTCCTGCCTCTCCAGACCAGGAAAATGACTGTATTACAAAAACTAGTAATGTAATGGAAATGGTTGATATAACTGCTCTAGTTAGAAACAATAAAATATTCAGTTTGACATTTGACAAGAAATGAGTATGATATATAGCCAAAGAAGTATAATGCAAAAAATGGGAAGATAACCCATATATATACACACAAAAACTATTGCTCTGTCATAAACTGGCATCACTTAAGTTGGGAGAAATCAACAAAATACAAGGTTCAGCATTGTTACAGATATTTCACTCATGCATGGATTCATTCAGCCAATATTTGTTGAACTACTAAAGACATTTAGGCAACGGGGATTCAATAGAGATTAATTGCTTCTGTAGAAGCCATGTGTCTGTGTTGAAAACACAAATTAATGTACAATATCACAAAATATATTTATAATTTTAAACTGTGATACTTATTGGAAGAAGAGAAAAATAGTATTTTGAGACAAAAGGGAACATTACTGTTGCCTATCCAGCATCCATCACTTCTTTAATACAACCACACTTTTATGTGGTTAAAGCCTTTTGTCACATCTCCCTTCGTTCCTCCTGGGATGCTCTTGAGTAAAGGTGTGAAGCTTGGAGCTCTAGCATGTATCTCATGAAGGTGACGAAGATGAGAAGCTGAGGATGGCATGTAAAAAGCTTTATTTCTCGCCATTGTTGAGCTGCTAGATTCACCTCCTCTGTGAAATCGATAGAATTAATACAACTATTTGGGTCTGAAGCTACACACATCCTATTGAAAGTAAGTTACAAAACAAAACAAAACATTTTTTCCAACTAATGTTTTGGAAGAGTATTGGGAAGTTAGATTTTATTTTCCCAAGTCATTTTTCCCTTTTGTAGTACTATCTATCATTTATTGATTACTGACAGTGTATTAGAAGATCATGTACTATTTCTAATTATTTTTACATTTGAAGAGAGAGGTATTATTTTTCTTCTGATAAGAAATCTAAGATATAGACAAATCCGTAAAAAATTTCAAGATTGTATATCTAATGAATGATGGAGCCAGAATTAGAGTCCGAGTCTCAGTGACTCCAAAGCCCCACAGTTTCCTAATAAATCGTGTTAAATATCTCATCACTTTCATATTTAGTTGATTCAACTACAGATTTATTATTAGGAAAATACAAAAAAAAACCATGACATTCAATTAATTAGTTTTGGCCATAGAATTAATGAGGGAGTAAAGAACCTCAGATCACATGCTCACAGACATATTTAATGTTGTCATGTGGGTTTTTAAGTTACTGTACCATTCAAATAAATATAAGGATAAATCCAAATATAACTATTCAGTAAACCTTATGAAATCAGGAGTGGTGTAATAATTCCAAATTCCAAATATACTCAACCACTTAGGATTTTTTTTTTTTCTTTTCCTGGTAGAATAGAATTCATCCTATTCATACCTTCTCTAAAAAGTCATAAGGAATTTAACAATATAAAATGCCTACATTTAAACTTTCAAAGTTCTTAGTACAATAAAAAGTATTTTTAAAAAATCAGTCATTTATATGTATACATAAGCACACATGTGCATCACTAGAAGCAGCTATCGATTACTTCTATATGACTGCTCACATTTAGTAAAATCATATTAGCTCTTTATTTTAAATAGGCATTTCATTCAAAGAGTTAGGTGTCTATTAGAAAGTATTGAGGTCAACAGTGTTGCTGTTTCCCATATGTCAGAGTAAATGTTACTTTTTGTCATTTCTATCATCACCCATAGAAATTCAGGCTAATGTCCTTAAAGGTTTTAAAAACAATTTTTAATGAAATTCTGATTTCTCTGCCTCACTAATACAGCCTGTTAAAGCCAATAAGGCATTTTAGATCTGTTTAGGACTAAGTGAACTCAAGGGAACAATGTTTTCCAGGGAAATGATAATGGGATACAGAGCCTTTCATTTCTGGGTCACTAGTTTGAAAGTAGCTCAGGTTGTAAGTGATGGAAAGTCATTACTGTTCAATGGCCTATGTGAAATTAGTTGGTGGTTTCAGTCCAGTTCCTAGTGAATAGGTGTTCACATCCCAATTGGCATTAATTGACATGCATGTTGACAGCTTTATTATGAGGAAGGGCTATAGGCATTACAAACCTAATTTTAGACCACATCACACATAATAGTCAGCAGGGCTGGGAGAAGGTATGCCTCTAAGAATGTAACCAGTGTAAGAGCCTGAAAGTTGTTTGTCCTCACAAGTTCCTTTGAAGGGTTTCTTTGGTGTTCAGAATTTAACATGGCAAAGGTGTACTGATAGCATTGATCTAGCGTATCTCTAACACTTTTCCACATTCTCTGGATATGTTTTTAAAAATCCCTAAGTATTGGAAATGTCTGTCAGCAAAACCAATAATTCTTAGAAGACATCCAAGAACTAGTTCTTAATTTTCTTAAACCAATTAAGTAATTATTGCTTGGCTAGATCCAGTAATCAATATTATGTATTTTTCCAGATGATGATGGTGATACTCAATCAACTTTGGAAGTGAAACAGAATGTACCTTATAGAGGTTCAGCAAAATTCTATGACTCAAATAGTAATAAAACAGACTTTTTACTATAGGAAAGTTTGTACCTATGTATCTCTGATCTTTCCTAGTTATTTGACATATATGTTTCCAGGGCTGGAAAGCTAGTTAATTAAGAATTTCAGATATCCCATTGGCAAGCACATAAGCACTGACCAAAGATAGCATTTACTATATCTTTCATATGGGAGAAGTTGAATAGTATTATTCACTAGACGTAATTCTCTCTCTCATACACACACACACACACACACACACACACACACACACACCCATTAGAAAACCAACAAGCATTAAAGAGTACCTATTGTTTTATTATTTTCCAGGAACTTTAGGCTTCTTCAATATAACAACTCATTTAACAATGACAAAGACCATGAGTGTTGTCATTATTTCAATTTCATAAGTGAGGGAAGAGTCTTAGAAAAATAAAAGTTTATCTCTGTTTGAGTGGCTAAATTATAGGGTTGGGTTTCACATTCTGTGTTTTCTTGACTTCAAAATCTGTGTTTATTCCACTACATTAATACATAATCTCGATTTCAGATTACAATTTAGGAGTCCATAAGCAAGTCATCTTTACTCTCTTAGATTTTTATATGTAAATAAGAGAGTTCAACTAGATGTATTTCTAAATCCCTGTTAACTCAACCGTCATAAGATTCTGACAATGTTTTGGTTTGATGATACAGATAATTATTGGAGTTCTTACAGATGATGTTCTGTCTATAGTGCATCTTAGTGGGAATTCATACATGGAGTGAAAAGAAAAAATAGAGTCACTTGTTTAAATGCTAGGAAACTTACATTAGGGACTAATGGGTAGGAACAAGTTACATGTAAGAAATATGTCAAGAATAGTAATGGACATTCATTGCTAGAAGAGGAAATCAGTACGTAAAACTCTCAGGAAAATGAGAGTTTCAGATTCATTCCTGGTTGGAATTTGTTGCTACTACTTTCCATTTAGAAGGCTCTAGGCTCAGACTCCCAAGATACGATGTACTATTTTCCTCTCATGTTTCAGTGAAGAAAGGCTACACTGTCAGATTCACATGTCAGGATAGTATCATGAATGTGGAAGCAATTGGTTTGGGTCTCAAAGGATAAGAATACCCACATGAGACGTATGAAATAGTTGAGTATTCCACTCTGATTTCAGAATTACTGAAATTGCTGGTGAAAAATGTTTCTGCTGCTTTTTTTTTCTAGTAAATTGCACCGGGTATAAAACAATATAGAAAATAGAAGAAAGGAACAATTATTAAAATCAGCTACACATAATTAATGAAAAAATTTCACATCTGACTAATCTGATTAGCTAGACTTAAGGCTAACACAACATGAGATCTATGATACAAGTGTTAATTAATCATGTAGAGAATTATAAAATTATTAACTCTGTTCAATTCTTTCACTTCTAAGTAAATACCAAAACAATATTGAATATTGAAAACTTTTCAGCTCTTTTGCTAAAATTGCCTATAGAGTCCCTCAATGTTTCCTTAAGAATAATATTACTAAAAAAATTTTTTTTATCCATTGAGGATGGGTTTGGTTTGGTGAGGCAATAAATAACCAGGGATGGTGAATTAAGTAAAAGATTCCAGGTGAAAAATACTATTTTCGATCAAATTGATGGGTATCTAAGAGATATTAATCTGTGTCTATAACTTATAAATTAGTACTGCTAAAAATTCCAAAGGGAGAAGACTAAAAATTTTTAAGTGCTGCTAGAATTCTAAACAATGCCCGAAATCCTCTTGAAGTGGCTATTTTGAAAGAAAAGATTCAATCTCTATTTCAGTTTTTACATGTTCACAGGTTTGTATATTTTGCAGGTTAATTTTATATAATAGTCATATTAGATATAGAAAGCAAATACAACACACTTGAACCAGACATATTAAAATCTATTAATCATATGCAACAAATCACAGTAATTAGCTTTTAAAAAAATTCAGTGAATGTTTAGCCAAAATTTTCACAACATAATGGTGGGGAAATAAAACCACTGGACCAGATCACCAAATCCCTAAATTTCTTGTTTGGCTCCGCACCCTAAGCAAGATAATATCTTTAACATCTTCAAGTTACATCTTTAATTTCCATAACATTAGTAATACTTATTTTTAAAAAAATTTTTAATGTTTTATTTATTTCTGAGAGAGAGAGAAAGACAGTGTGAACAGAGGAGGGTCAGAGAGAGAGGGAGACACAGAACTGGAAACAGGCTCCAGGCTCTGAGCTGGCTGTCAGCACAGAGCCCAACGCAGGGCTTGAACCCACGAACTGTGAGATCGTGACCTGAACCAAAGTTGAATGCTTAACTGACTGAGCCACCCAGGCGCTCCAGTAACACTTATTTTGAGGGTAAATTAAATACTGCATACGAGATTGTTTTATCAAACAGAAAATATAGTAGGAAAATTAATATTTTAATTGTGGTCATTCTCTCATTGTTATTTTTGGTACTATATCAGGTAGGTTGCTATATTCAATCAATAATAAGTAATCCATTTCAAAAGGGCTTAAACAGTAAATTTCTTGTCTGATGTAACAATAAACCTAAGGTATTCTAGCTTCAAAAATGATTAACTTAGTGACTCAGTGACATTATCAACAATCCATTGTTCTTTCATTTTATCACCTTGCCATCCTTACAGTGGTCTTACTTCTCTTTGCAAGAGGGTTACAATATTTCCAAGCATCACATCCAAATCTAACAATGACCAGAGAGATAGATAAGAATTTTCTCCTGTTGAAGAACAAGGCTCCATTATTCAAAAGTTCCCTACTCCTAGGTAAATCTTTTCTCACTCTTACTGGACATAGATGGGGTACAATGCAAGATGAAAGTAGAAATTGACAAAAGCAGAAAGTGTCAAAGGCAATAGGCTAATCATGATTTTTCTCAGAACTGGGAAAAGGTCAAATTCCCAGACAGGTGACTGTCTAAACTATATCATAGCTCTGTTAGACAGGTATTCAACAATACCTATCATATATGCCTACTGGTTCAGGGATTCTGTTGAGTTTTGTCACTGGAAGATATTAGGTCCTTATCTTTGATTCCCTGAGCACTGGTGATCCAGGAGTGGTATAACTGTAGAATGTTCATACCTGTTATTCATAAAAACAAAACAAAACAAAACAAAACAAAACTCCGAAATCTTTGTAGTATGGGAGAAGCAGAATCCTCTCCTTCCTATCTCAACAATAGCCAAAGGGCAGCATTTGGATTCACATTTTTATATAATCCCTGTCTACTATGTATATTTAATTGGCCAAGCCAATTTAAATTCTTTCTCATGAAGTTTCAGAATAAATTCTAAGTGCGAAATTTAGTAAATTTTGACAAACACGTAAGTTGCGTAACCACCATGTGTTCATGGTATGGAACACTTTCCTCTCCCACCCAGAGCTCTGACAATCACTGATCTACTTTTTGCTATTTTTAGGTATGCATTCTCTAGAATTTCGCAGTCTCTTGTGTCTGGCTTCTTTTATTTTTTTCCACAATATCTATGTTGTTATTGCATTTAATGCTAATTAATTCATTTTTATTGCTGAGTACTGACGTGCCACATATGTTCATCTCTTAATCAGTTGGTAGATATTTATTATGAGTAAAGTTATTGTGGATATTAAAATTTACATCTTTCTGTGGATGTATGATTTTATTTTACTTGGGTAAATTCCTAAGAATGGGCTTTTTGGATCAAAGACTAAGTATATGCTTTTTAAGAATAAATATATATTTAGCTTTCTAAGAAACTACTCTTTGGCTTTCTAAAGTATTTATGTATATAAGAGATCTAGTTATTTTTCTTACGCAAAGTCACTGTTCAAATAATTTGCCTATTTTTATAGGGCTGTTTTCTTATTGTTAAGTAGTAATAATTATTTAAATGTGTAGGAAAAGTCCTTATTAGATATATGTATTCTGAATAATTTTTCATAATCTGTGGCTTGCTTTTGTGTTTGTTTTCTCTACAGTGTCTTTTGGAAAACAAAAGTTATTTTTTTCTTTTCTACTTGATTTTTTGTGCGTTCTACCTGAAATTATCTAACGAATGTCATAAATATTTTCTCCTATCTCATATTCTAGGAATTTTATAGTTTTAGCTCTTACATTTAGGATTATGTTGTATCTCAAGTTAATACTGGTTTGTGATGTGAAAGTTAACTTTGTATATATGGATGTCCAATCTGTCCAGCACCATGTATTGAGAACAATCTTTACTCAACTCCCTTTGCACTTTTGCCAAAAATTAATTGACTATATACATTGGGGGCTATTTCTAAACCCTGTTCTTTTCAATTCTTTCAACACCAAACTACCTTGATTAATATAGATTTTTGTAAGTCTTGAAATTGAATAATATAGCTTCAGTTTTTTCTTTGCTTTAATGAAATAATCTAGGCTATATCAATTTTAATATAACTTTTGGAATTATCTTGTTAATTGTAACAAAAATACCAGTTAGAATTTGCTGATGTTTATTTAGTAAAGGACTGATATCTGGAACATCACTGAATCTTCTGATTTCTGAATATGTTGTCTCTAATGTCTCTGTCTCTGTCTCTCTCAGTGTTAGAGTTTTCCGTATACAGCTCTTACACATATGCTCTTCAATAATTCATAAATATTTCATATATTTGATGCTATTATAAATGGTACTGATTCATTTCAATTCCTAATTTTAAAAACATGGACAATTTGTTTTTAAATTTACCTTTATACTGCAACCTCACTAAACTAATTTATCACTCTGGGTAGATTTTTTATATTTCATAAGATAATTTTGTCTATGTAGACAAAAATGTTATCTGCGAATAAAGGCTTCTTCATTTCCAATGCCTATGCCTTTTAATTTTTATGTTTATTTATTTTGAGAAAGAGAGACAGCATGAGAGCAGGGGAGGGCCAGTGAGAGACTAAGACACAGAATCTGAAGCAGGCTCCAGGCTCTGAGCTGTCAGCACAGATACCCACATGGGGCTTGAACTCACAAGCCAGGAGATCATGGCCTGAGCTGAAGTCAGACGCTTAATTGACTGAGCCACTCAGGTGCCCCATTTCCAATTTCTATGCCTTTAACGTTTTTTTCCATGCACTTTTTCCTTGAAGTATAAGACCTCTAGTACAATGTTGAATCAAAGTAGTGAGAGTAGAAATCATTCCTTTTTTGTGATTATGGATTACAACCTTTAGTATTTTATCACTAAGTATAATATTAGTAGTAGATATTTTGTAGCTGTCTTTTATCTAGTTAAGATATCCATTTTAATCCTGGTTTGCTGAAAGTGTTTAGCGTTGTAAGGAGACTGAATTTTGTCAATATTTTTAAAAAATATGTTTTTATATATTTTTATGTGTTTCTTCTAAGAATATAGTTAACAAGATTAATTTTACAGGTTAACCTTGCATCACTATGATATATCTAACCTGGTAATGATATATTAGTTTTTTTATATATTGTTGGGTTCAATTTGCTAAAATTTTGTTAAAGATACTTTGTTTAAGGTAATAAGGGGTATTGAGCTATATGGTCTCTTTTCCTTTTTCTTTTCTCCCCCCAAGCATTTGCTGTTAATAAAAATTCTAGGGGCACCTGGATGGCTCAGTCAGTTGAGCAACCAACTTCTACTCAGATTTGATCTAGCCATTTATGAATTTGAGTCCTGCATTGGGCTCTGTGCTGACAGCTCAGAGCCTGGAGCCCACTTCAGATTCTCTCTCTCTCCCTCTCTCTCCCTCTGACCCTCTCCTACTCACACTCTGTGTCTATCTCTCAAAAAAGTGAATATTTTAAAAAATTAAAATAAAAAATAAAATAAAAATTCTAAATGAGTGTGAAACTAATAAATGAGCTTCAAAAACTTATGCAAAAACTGATCGATCTCAAGGAGAAATGAAAAAAATCAATTACAGAGTTATATTTTAACAGACCTCTTTCAGTAAAGAATAGGAAAAGTAGAAATATGTAGGGGTACAGAGGATTCAAACAACTTTATCTATAAACTTGACCTGACATTTTAAAACATTTCAACAATAACAAAATACATATTATTTTCAAATACTCGAGCAAATCTGGCAAAATAGACCACGTTCTGGGCCATAATATCACTTTCAGTAAATTTAAAATATTGAAATAAACATATTACATCATTTGACTATATGAAATTAAATTGGAAGTATTTGTAACAGAAAGATATCTAAAAAAATCACTAAATATTTGGAAATTAAACAATATGCTTCTGAATAAGATATTGATCAAAGAAGAAAGCACACATTAAATATATGAGAAATTATGTTTAACTAAATAGAATGAAAACACAATATCAATATTTATGGGATGGAGCTTAAAAAGTGACCAGAGGGAAAGGTATCCTATTAAATACTTATATTAGACAGTAAAGCCTCAAATGAATAATTTAAGCTTCTGCCCAAATAAACTAAAAACAAAACAAAACAAACTAATATAAAACTACAGCTAGTAGAAAAAAGGAAATAAATACAAGAGTAGAATTTTGTGAAACTGAAAACAGAAACATAATAAAAATATATAGATGAAAACAAAACTAGTATATTGAAGATATCAAGAAAACAGTTTAAAGAGAGAGAGAGAAGACACAGAGTACTAGTATCCTGAATAAACAAGAGGACATTGCAACTGTTTCGATAGATGTCAAAGGTATATTTACATAGTTTAGAATGAACTTTGTGCCATGGACAAATTCCTTGAGAGGCTATAACTACCAAATTCATTCGAGTATAAATTATTAGCCTGAGTAGCCTACATCTATTAAAAAAATTGAATTCACAGTTAAAATTCTCCTATAAACAATACTTAATATTGTTAAGAAATATTGACTAATATTTATTAAATATTAATATTTATTAAAAATAAATGTAGTTATCACTATTAATTTTTTATTCAGCTATATCATAAGTTTTTATCCACTTACAATAGTTTGACATATAATTTTTGGCTTTCTGGGTATAAGAACACATACTTCGAGTTTTGAATTTCGTATTTTCTCAGGCTAGTGATTTATAATCTGATACTCTCTTGCAATGCTAGGCAGCGACAAAAAGCTGCAGCCAACATGATCATGAGGGTAGACACCAATACACTCACAACCATTCTGGACCCATATAACCATTCTGTTTTTCACTTCCAGTACTGTATTCCATAAATCACGTGACATAGTAAAAACTTTATAATAAAACAAGCTTTATGTTAGATGATTTTGCCCAACTGTAGGCTGATGTAAATGTTCTGGACACAGTTAAGGTAGGCAAGGCCAAGTTATAAAGTTTGGGAAGTCATGCGTATTCAGTGTATTTTTGACTTAATGACATTCCAACTTGCAATGAGTTTACTGGAATCTAATCTTATTATAAGTCGAGGAAAATCGGTAAATTTTAATTCACAAATACCTAAAATCTACTCAATTAGTCAATATTATTATTATTTTTAAAATTTATTTTACTTATCTTGACTGAGATAGAGACAGCGCATGCACAAGAGGGGTAGAGCGAAAGGGAAAGAGAGAGAGAGAGAACCCCAAGCAGGTCCCGCACAATCAGCACAGCCCTATGTGGGGCTTGAAGTCAGAAACAGTGAGATCATGACCTGAGCGGAAATCGAGTCGGACACTTAACCGACTGAGCCAACCAGATGCCCTTGGTCAATATTATTATTGTTATTATTATTATTATTTTTAAAGGCATTGTGACCTTATCAAATATCTTCCCTAACTTTGTTGGCTCAAAAAGAAGAATAGTACTGTTATTCATTTAATATATAATAGATAATATTTATTTCAATTATTTGCAATATTAAAGCATTTTTTCATATTATATCCTTATCTCCTCAAAATGCTAAATATAGACCTGCCTTTAACTTTTTTGCAGAAACATGATTTTTGATCTCATTTACTGTGCTATGTATTATTCTGTACAAAATAATGCACTTTTTGTAAATTGACATATCTATTTATGCTAATTGGCATATCTAGTAGTTCTCCAAATTCCTTCTTTTGCACTACTTACTATCCTTAAAAAAACATATGAATAGAGAGGATTTAACAGAACAGGTTTTCTACTCTTAGAGAATGAATCTGGAATACAAAACATGATAAATGCATGAGAACTTGTTCAAAATATGGCTATATTGCTATAGGCATATTGGACAGTGTAATTCAATAACAAGTCTGGAAAAGGCATGTTTAAACTTTACTAAGTACTGTTTTTGAAAGCAAACAAATCTACCTTTAAAGTTGATTGAAAAATGCTTAACTACTGGAATTCTTCAACTAGGTTTGTTTGCATATAATTTAGTCCTACCACTTTGTGACTGTACATTTGCATTTAAATAGATTCATCTTCAAATGATGTGCAACATACAATACAAATGTGGGAGTGTGAGGTTATTTTATAAAATAAACTTTTACTGACCTGATAGTCCAAAATGCTATTAAACTCTCCTTGACATTTTAAAAATTGTACAATGAATTTTATCACATCTGTAACTCACAATGAAATTACAATTTGGAATGATTTCTCAATATGTGTCTTGAATCTGACTCTCCCTGTCATTTTTCACCTCATTCTAATGCAGATTGACAAAACCAAATGTCTGAGCCACTTTTCTCACGTCAAATCTGGGTAGAGGCCTCGACAATTTAAGATAACTCAAATGACATTGTACTTCTATCGATTTTTTTCTTCTGAGTAGCAGTGTCTAATTGACTTCTAATATTGGCAAGAAAAATTCTTTTACATTATATATGATGAGTATGATAAAGTATTTTTAAAGTCTTAAAACTTTGTAGAACTGAAGCGCAGATAACAGTAAGATCTTAGAATACATACTCATATCTAAACCCTCACAACATTTATATGCATATGCCATAAATCACTGGTGCCTGACTTGTTTCTCTGACAGAAAGTTAGCTCAAAAGGGTATTACATAATATATTATAGGAAGGCTTCTAGGATATTCTTGATTCTGAGATGGTCAATTTTATTTTTTCTTTGAGGTCTCACCTTAATTGTCATCTCTGTAACAATTTACTGTTCTGCTTAGTTTTCAGTTTCCAACTTGTAAAAATGTTTTATTACTTGCCTCTCACTAGAGCAGGAACACATGAATGTATTATACTCAATGTGGTTGAACTTATTCCTTTGGAAACCATCTCTTTCTGAAAGATCTTTCTTTGGATGGACACTGATCTCTACTGTACCGAGTGGTAGCAATAGGACTCAGGTCTACCCTAAGCTGTGGAATCCCATCCTCATGACAGAGGAAATTAATTCAGTAATGTAGACTTCAGCTAAATGAGTTCAATCCTGAGTAAAGCCCAAGAAGTAATTCCCATATGGAGTTCTCTCTCCTCTTTGGAAACAAGTTAACTAGAACTGCTCATACTCACTCTCAGACTAAAAGGAGAGAGCCTGTCAAATAAGAGGGCCGATCTCCAGAACACTGGAAAAGGAAATGAACAAAAAGAACTCCCAACTCAGTCATAGCAAAACAATATTGACTCGTACTTCAAGACGTGCTCTGGAGATGTATATTATCATCAGCAAGAAAATGATATTTTGCTTAAGCTACAGGCGGTAGGTATTGCCCTTCACATGCTAATAATTTCATAATTTACATATTTTCTCAAAGGAAATGGCAGGCTGATATATATTTAACAGCCAGATCCCTAAAAATAGGTCTTGATTTGTAATATTTGCTGCTGCCCTTATGCTGTCACTGGACATGGAATTAGGAAGAGATCCACACAGCCAGCTGTCACAAATCCATGGGAATGACTCCAGCCATACCATTGAGGCTAAGCTGTAGCTGTGTCATGAACCACCTCCTTAATTTCAATAATGAAGAGTGTGTGTCAGAGGGGGTTCTAGGCTGTGATAAAATGGTGAAAATATATTTGAAATATAGTATCTACAGGTTTGTCTGCTATGCTTCCTAATTTACATTGTTGTTTGTATTTGGAGAGTAAAGAGAGATTTATTTTAGCAGAGTATCATGAAGGAGATACTGGAACACAGACTGGAAAAGGAGAGGAGAGGCAGGCACATAACGAAGCAAATTAAGCTTAAGTGTCTGGAGCCTTCATTTCCACAAGTCTCTTCCTAGACTAGGAGAATGGCACATGTATGCATGTATGTTTTTATAAAACAACCATGTTAAAATATTCAACTTGTGTCATTTAAGACCACTGTGTTTTGCAACTTCAATTTCCCTACACATTCTATAGAATGCACTGAACGGCCACACATGTTTGCAGGTCCAGGTAAAATCCAAGTATATTGAGGGGGCAATGGACGTATAGATAGGAACAAAGGAGGGTGGTTGATGCTGGCTATGTGAGAATCAAGAGCATGCAAATATTCCTTGAGCTCATGAAAAACCCTAGCAACCCAAGAAATATGTGTAAATTAAAAGAAAAATGGCTAAAGTTAAAATACTGGAAATATCACCATTAAATTCATATGGAGAAGGAAACCAGGGAAGAAAACTATGGAAAGAGATATTGAACTCTACAGTGGTGTGGAAGTTACTGGAGGTCAGAGTTGGTTTTTTAAAAATTTTTTAATGTTTTACTTATTTGTGAGAGAGAGAGAGAGAGAGAGAAAGAGACCACCTGAGCAGGTTAGGGTCAGAGAGAGAAGGAGACACAGAATTAGAAGCAGGCTCCAAGCTCTGAGCTGTCAGCGCAGAGCCCAGCAAAGGCTTGAACCCACGAACGGTGAGATCATGACCTGAGCCAAAGCCTAATGCTTAACCGACTGAGCCACCCAGGCGCCCGTGGAGGTCAGAGTTTTAAGAGGAGGATTTGAATTTATGAATTCAATAGAGTTCTAGGAGAAGAAGCCAGATGACAGTAAGACAAGGAAGCAATGATAAATGATTCTTTGGCCAAAGAAGGGAACTCTTTCAAAATGTTTGAGTGAGATGTTGATATGTAATATCTCCAAGATAATCCCAAAGGCTTACTATTAGATTTGAATATTCAATATATGCATACACTCGAGTTAATCTATAGAATTACCTTGTATAGGTATGTATATAATATAGTATGTATGATTACTTTGTCTCTAGGTACAAACCAAAGCAGTACTAATTAGAATATTGTTAAATTCTCAATTTCAGGGGCACCTGGGTGGCTCAGTCTGTTGAGCATCTGACTCTTGATTTCAGCTCAGGTCAAATCCCAAGTACATGGGACAGAGGCCCATGTTGGGCTTGGCAATGAGCCTGGAGCCTGCATAAGATTTTCTCCTTCTCTCCCTTTGTCTCTACCCTGTTTGCGTAAATACATAAATAAGTAAAATTTAAAATTCTCTCATTTAAAAGAATATGCACTCATCTAATATTTGAGTTTCTGTTTACCATATTTAGCTTTTTACAAAATTTTGTTTTTTTAGAGTACGTTTATTTTCTTGAAGGAGATGAAATATTAAAATACAGAAGATAATTTGCAATTGCTCATTGTTCAAGCCTAATGAAAGCTATGTAGCAGAGCCAGTTTTAGAAAACTTTCTCCAAAGCTAAATTGACCTAAACCCCCATGATCCACTGGGCCCTGGAATGATTTTTATTACAAAACTTAACATTTAAAAATGAATTACTTGGTGCTTATTTATTAATATCTATTTCTCCATAGCAACCTCCACAAGAAATTTTATGTATCACTTTTTAGTGTTTCCAAATTTCACTACTTTTGAAAAACTTTAGATCCATTTTTGCCACATTTACAAAATACAGAAGAAGAAGGCTGTTTTGAAGCTGCGAGCATTTTTCTTCATAAAGGATGTGACAAGGAACAGTTTTACTCAGCCTTATCTTCCACTGGTACAGTGCCAGCACATCGGAGATGGTACATTTTTTATTATTTCCATTACAGCCACTGTCAGTTTGGGAAATATTAATTTTGTCTAAATACACAGCTTGCACATTTTGAATCATCATTTCTGGAAATAACAAAAACACAACATCAGGCTTAATGTTATGTTGCATATTATCTGAAAATAGAGCAGTCTACCAATGGAAATGTGTTGGTTCTATACTTTTTAAAGTGTAGATAATGCATTCTTTTGCTTCATAAACTAAATACAGCAAGACTCGTACCAGGGCACTACGCAGTCCTGTTGGCACCTGGAGGGAAGGGGAGGTCATGGAAGACCCTAGAACATGGTAATGATTCACTCACTCTCAGGGGACTGAAATGGAAATCAGTAAGATCAGAAACTGTGACAGCCTCACAATTAGGAGGCTGCACTGAATGGGCGCTAGAATCCAAGAAAGCTTGGCATGAACTTGAATCACTCTTCTGTCACTGGCTGAAGACAAATTACATAACTTTTATAAGGTGAAATGACATTGTAATGTTCTATAATATTTTATTGTTTACTGTGAAAATCAAATCAAATAATAATTATAAAGGGTTTATTATTTTTCCAGATACACAATTAACAGTATGCATTCACTACTACCATTGTCTGAAGTAAAGGGACTTTAAAAAGATAAATGGGACTAGAGCAAGAAGAAAAAAAAAAAAGATTTGTTTGAATACTTATGATAGTCCACACATGACTGTGGGATTTCTAGAAATTTGAGAACACCTAATACATAACGGTGAGGACATCTATCTTTTTTTTTTCTTTTTGAGGCCATCTATCTTTAATATTCACTCAAGAACACTGACAAAGCCTGAGTAGTAACTGTTGAGGTAAATGTTTATGCTAAATTTTACCTAGTGCTTAATTTTAGCCTACCCACTGAATGGTTGATATTCTAACCATATTTTTCTAATTCATTTAATTAAATGCACTTTAGTCAAAAGATTTTGTGATTTAAGTTACTAAAGAATGAAATACAGAATGTGCTATAGAAGCTAGAATAGTAAAGATAATATTTATAATCATCTACTAACAAAAGACCGTAGGACCTGTATATATTCCTTGAAAATGGGTTTTGTGAAGTATCTTGGGTCCAAGAAATATGATGATCACCTTAAACCACTATGCCACTGTTTAAAAATGGCAGAACTCATGATGTATATGTATTTTTGCATATTGGGGCAAATGCAACTAAACCTAGTGATTTGCTCAGCAATTCAAGTGAGATAATCTCTCTGAAGCCAGTTAAATTGTTCAAAAAATTTTAATTGATAATTCCATTTCTCTAAATTTCTCATCTCTAGTATGATAGATGTCAGTAGAAAATACCTAATAGAACTTCTGTGGGAAGTGAGAGAATGAATGGAAAGCAGATATCACAATGCCTGACAAAAAGGAAGTCAAGTAAATCTGAGTTCTTCTTACTCTTGGAAGTATTGGTATCAATACTCGCTTGTGAGATCTTAGAAACTTTACCTATACAACTAGTCCAACTCTGTAAATATGTACGTATTTGATATAGCAATTTGATAACTGCTTCAGTAAAGGAAGAAGAGAGGAGGTCAAGAAAAAGTAACAGGAGAGAAAAATATCTAAATAAATACTTTTGAATCTTAGTTCCTTTCCTAAGTAGAGACATTTAAAACATTTAGTGTCTTAAAATTGTTTACCCATCCTGGAGTTCACACTAAATTTGAGTTGCACGTGAGGGAGAGTTTGTTCAGGCTATGAAAAACATCCAAAACATAATTTTGTTATAATATCTGAACTTCAAATAGAAAGCTGAATTTGAACTCACTGGACTAGGCAAATCACATAAAGTTTTCTTGCCAAATAATATTTTTCAACTAAATCTAATAGCTCGAACTTCATGAATCTTTGTCTTTATATAAACTGTCATTTGGCATCCCCACATAAACTTTCTCGTATCAGGAGTGTCATACCAAACTAACAAAAGAGTATGATTTACTCTCATTTCTCTCCACCTAAGAGAATTTTGTTGGGATGGTATGAAATATTTCAGAACACTCTGAAGCAAAAGCAAAATATTCCAAATGATTTATTTCTCTCTCCAGCTTCTAGCATCCCCATCTGACTTTCTTATCCTGCTCAAATATCTGCACATTCTCTCTGGTCTTCACTGAAATATTCTGATGAATGATCAATTTACATCTGAAATTTTGAGAACGTCTCTCTATCCACCTTGATTTTTTCTACAATTTCAGGATTATTTATCTATATCAATAACAGCTACTTTTCTCTCCTTATTTTTCCAACAATATCCACCCTTGTCGAGGATACAAATTTACCTACCTACTGTGTAAATCACGTGTCAACTTGCTGGCCTCAAGACTTATGCTTCCAAAATGAAGGTAAACATTTTCTATGTTCCTCACCTCATTGGAATATATATGGCAGGTCTTTTTATATGGGAAGTATTAAATAGCAGGTGTTTGTCCCAAGCAACCTTTCTTTCCCCTTGAATTTCATGGTCTTTCTTCTTTCTTGATAACTCCACAGTGCCCATCGCTTTTCAATTCCCTAAATCAGGGAGGTCTATATTTAATGTATTAGCCAAAAATATTAGCCAATTATTCTGAATGCTATGCATAGAGAAAGGAAGAACATCAATGCCTTCTATTTTATCAAGAACCAAAGGGAACCTGTGGAATTCCAGGAAGTGTGAACTAGAGCAGGGAAGGATTTGGAGTATTACTGGTAAAATATCCATGTCCCTTTTATAACTAAAGCCTCCATAAAATGTACAGATATCATCTATACCAGCAAACTGTATAACATCATAAACTGGGCTCTGTCATCATAAAATGTTTGGGTTCAATTTCCAATTAATCCACTTAGGTAACCTTAAGTGTGCCATACTCTTTCTCTAAACCTTAGCTCTCTTCCCCCCCACCCCCAACCCTTAGCATTCTCTCTCTATCTTTCTCTCTCCTTTTAAAGTTTATTTATTTCTTTTGAGAGAGACACAGACAGAGACAGCACAAGCTGGGGAGGGAAAGAGAGAGAGAGAGGGGGAGGGAGGGAGAGAGAGAAAGAGAGAGAAAATCCCAAGCAGTCTCCACACTTTTAGCACAGTTAGTTCTCTTCTTTATAACATCAGTTGAAGATTAAAAGAGATAATGGACAGCAGATGCTTGGAACTGTGTAGTAAGAATAAATGATCAATAACAGCCACCTCAAAGAATGATATTGGAAATGCTGATGTGATGATGAGGAATATTATGATGTTTCTTTTGATCACTTCTTAGTCTCCTCGATCCCTACCTGTCTATAATCAGTTTCAACTGTTAGGTCCTGAATACTTGCATGTTAACTTTCCTTTAATTCTTATTCTCTGTTTCATCTGTAAGACCTACTTGTATTTTGTCTTTTATTATGTTATTTTTAAGTTATTTTTTTAAGTTTACTTATTTATTTTGAGAGCGACAGAGTACAAGCAGGGTAGGGGCAGAGAGAGAAAGGGAGGGAATCCCAAGCAGGCTCCATGTTGTCAGAGCAGAGCCTGCTGTGGGACTTGAGTTCATGAAACCATGAGATCATGATCTGGGCCAAAAGCAAGAGTCAGATACTTAACTGACTGAGCCACCCAGGCACCCCTCTTTTATTATGTTTTTTATGTTCATGGAGGCTTCATCAAATATTCAGAAAAATGAGGCAATTCATACCAAAGGACAAATATATATGTAAAATGGAATTACATAAAAATAAAATCACCTCAACTTTAAGTTATTATGCCTGTATGCATAGGCATGATAGATGTTCCATTAATTTATTCCATATGGATGTTTTTAATTTGTTATTGAACACTGAGTAATTGATAGGTATTTTGTTGGCCTTGAAAGTGCAAGTCACTGAAAACTTGTGTAAATGGTTTCCTCTGTCTTCTAACTGTCGTGCAAACCTTAACTTTGAATTCAGGTTACTTAAAAAATTTAAGGTATTTTTCGGACTCCTACACAAGCTTGTGGTTAGAGCTTCTTAAAAGCACGACTCCAATATTCTACTACAAATAAGACATTTTTCTGGAAAATTACCATGATTATAATATCCAGGCTTCCTTCAAAGAAAATTACAGAAGGTTTCTACCTCAAAAAGCAGTCCACAACTTTATTTTTCTGATTACTGAAAAAATACACTTATTAGGTATAGTATCTGCTTTCCTGGACCCACCGATGTGAAGTATTAGTTCTGCTTCCTGGAGTTCTACAGCGTGAGTCTAATCCGTCTTCCACATGACGGCTCTCCACGTATTTGAAGACAGCTTGCACTGCCCCGATAAGTCCTTCATCTATATGTTCTTGTGGTTCAACTCTATTTTGTCAATTCCAGTTATTCCTTCTTACTTCCCATGTGGTTATTTTCTGTCATACTTTAGGCTTTAGTTTGTCCATGCTTAGTTTCAAGATATTTCTCCCCTGGAATAATCCTCAAATGAATGAGTATAACATCAAATAGGAATTATTAAAACATTGGGAAGAAACTCTAAACTCAAATATCGCTTCTTGATGCTTTAGTTATCAATTGCTGTGTTACAAATGATTCCAAACTTTAGGGCATAACACATCAATCACTTTATTAAGTGTATGATTCTGTGAATGAGAAATTCACAGAGGGCGTAATAGGGGTGGGTTGTCTGTGCCTCATGACGCCCGAAGCTTCAAATGCAGAATTAGACAGTGGGAGGACACAAATGATTGGGGCCTGAAATAATTTGGAGGCTTCTTTAGGAACATATCTGTAACCAGGCTGGGATGACTCAAAGACCCCAGCTGAGGCTGGAGTCTGGGGCACCTACATGTGGTCTCTCCTATGGCTTGCATTTCTTAGAATTTTGCAGCTCAGTTCTTAAAGGAAGGCTGGAAAATGTGAGAGCACGTGTTGAAAAATCAAAGCAGAAGCTGAACAGCCTCTTCTCACCTAGCCCCCAAAGACATGCCGTTTCACTTTGACTACTTGCCATTAATTACAAATATCTAAGTAATGGTCAGAGTCAAGGGAAAGGTCATTGTATTGCTCTTGATAGAGGAGGGGCAAGATCCATGGCAGAGGATCAGGTGGGATAGCAGATACTGTTAGGGCCAGATCTGGAAAATTTAGTCTGTTCCAGTACACCCTTTGGTCACAATTCACAACTCTCCACATGCAAAATATAATCATCCACTCCAGAAAAGCCAAGAAATCTCATCCAATACACTAACTGAAAATCCAGGATCTCACCATCTAAGCAGAAGTCTCTTCCAGCTGAGTTTTTCTCAAGTGGCTTATCTCTGTTCAAAAGCTGGCAAACTAAAGAGATCAGTTATCTTTCTCCTACAGACTCAAGATGTGACGTTGAATCAAACACAGAATCATCACAATAGGCATTGTCACAGGAAAGGGGGGTCAATTGCTCCACAGTAATTCTACAATCTAGCTGGATATATGTTTTTAGTTCCAGAGGCCTCTTTATTTTGCAATGCTTCTTTCTGTCCCTTGTAGTTCAAATGGAAAAATTCTTTAAAACACCTCCAGTTCTCTTATGTGCCAGTTTATAATCCACTCCATTAAAAGAAAACCATGTGCACTAATCTCTGTGATAAATTCTTTCCACTTTGGGCTTCTTAGAAGACAGTTGTGGGACATCATCTGTAAGGTTTAATAGAAGTCAACTTTTTAACAGAGAGTACCTCAGAGGAGCACACTCAGGAAAGTCAGTAAACTTCTGCTTGTCTTAAAGAGTGTATGAGGCATCACTTCGATTTTTTTTTTTTTTTGGACGGTTTAACAAAGAAATTTTCTAGCACAACTTGTCTTTATCTTTACTCTGAGGCCACATTTTCCTGACAGCCTTGTAGATCTAATTACTAGCCCTGAGTCTCTTAACTATTTTGAAATTCTTTTGTAGTCTGAAGAGGCTGGAAATGAAAATTTTTTTTGTTTTGCTTCCCCCCCCCCAAACTTCAGCAAGTCTTTTCTCTTTTCTAAACATTTTCTAAAGTTTGCTTGAAAAATTAAAGTTCCTTTTTAGCTGATTTCTATTTGTATTTTATCAGATACAACTAAAAGAAAGTGTATGGCACTTTAAAAATTCAATATGGAGGGGCACCTAGGTTGCTCAGTTGGTTAAGCACGGACTCTTTGTTTCAGCTCAGATCATGAGCTCTCGATTTGTGTGTTTGAGCCCTGCATTAGGCTCTGTGCTGGCAGCCATGAGCCTGCTTGGGATTCTCTGTCCTCCTCTCTCTCTCTCTCTCTCTCTCTTTCTCTCTCTCTCTGCCCCTTCCCTGCTTGTGCTGTCTTTCATAAATAAATAAATTAATTAAAATTAAAATTAAGTGTGGAATTATCCTTAGCAAATTCAATTAGATTATTAGATAGATTTTCCATTTTCCATATTCCCACAGGTGATAGTATTGTTAATTTTTCTGCCACTCTATAACAAGGGTCTTCTCTCTTCTAGCTGAGTAATGTATATTTTTTTCACTTTCCCTTAAGCCTTTGCTTGAAGTCCTACCAGGCTTATCCACATGACCCAGTCCCAAAACCAATGCCAAATCTTTTCAGTTTTATTACATTGATACCATATTTTGAGAAACCAAATTCTATTTCAATTATCCCTTGCTGTGCAACAAACTACTCATGAGTCTGGGGAATCAGTTGGGAAGAATCAAAAATACAGGGATGAGTTAAGTGATTGTGGGCTAGAATTTCTGAAGGCTTCTTCATGCATCTCAGTGCACAGTTGGGAATGAATAAAAGCTAGTCTCAGCTGAAGATTATATATTAGAACACCTACAAATGATGTCTTCATGTGGCCTGAGCTTATCAGTGCATAGCATTTGAATTTTGAGAAGACATGCAAGAAATGAACATATGTAGAGCAAGTGTCTTTAAGAGACTGAGGCAGAGAAAGTGCACCTCCTGTTGGTTTAGCTCAGAAGTTAGCCTTTCATTTCAGTCTCATTCTATTGATTATAAATGAGTTACTAGAGTCGACCCGAATTCAAGGGTTGGATTTGGTTTTAATTTTTGATAGGGGAATACATAATACAGAAGAGTTTCTAGGGTAAGAGAGAGTATTATAGTTATCTTTGTAAACTAAAATCTGCCACACAAGTTATTAATCTGTAACATCTCTAATCTGGCTACTGTATTTATTTGAGAAAAATTCCCATTCTTGAGTTGACTTCATTATGAGATTCTTCATGGAGATACTCTGGAATTTGAATTACTATTCAAGTTATCTTTTGAATAAAAAAAAATCATCCAATAAAAATAAGATGAAGGGCTCTATTACCTGTATCTGATGAATAAGAATCAATCCATAAAACCATTTTCAATTAATGTTCCCATATAAGATTCTATATAAATGGTATTGGCAATGTGAACCTTGGCCAAATTATCAGATAACAAGTTTGCTTTTGATGCTGCCTATTTTTTGTAAGGGAGGTCACATGAAGTTTACCTAAACAAATTATGTAGGGTAATGACAAGACTAAGGATCATATGGGACATTTGGTCTCATGGTGTCAAGCCTAATTTCAAATAATCAGCCCCATCACATGGTTATTTCCCTAAAGTGACCGAAATATCCATTTGACCAAGACATCTGTATTATTCAAAAAGACCTATGTGTTGAGAACACTTTGTGACCAGAACCCAGTCTTTGGACTCCCCAATCTTCCAGCTTACTTACTATAAGTTTTATGCAGTCTTACTGCATATGATTACATTGACGTGGAAACACTTTAGGGATGGTGGAAAACAACTATCTTCCTTATCTGCATCTGCCACTGATCAGTTTAATATTGCTGAGAAAAAAAGACAACTTATGAAATACAATTGTGTGTCCTGAATACATTTGATTTTGGCTTAATTAAAATCATGGCTGTAACCAAAAGCCACGGGTTTCAACCTACAGTTAACGAAAACACCTAAAGAGAAACTAGATAAGCTGATGACTAAGTGCAGTAATAATATTGAACTCTGGGCTAGTTATTCACCTTTGTTTAGAAAGATAAGGAAAGAAGGGAGTGAATACTCACATATCTGTTACCAACATTTTTAGTTAAAGCTTCACACATTCTATAACTTGTCACAATAAAGTCCAGGTTCTGTCTAAGTTTGTTTACCAAAGGAGACTAAGAACTTTCTTTGTACAAAGTTAAATTTTTAAAAACATTGTTAGAACGTTGATTTCTAATCTATGGATATTTAGAATAGGAATACTTGCCTGACTCTTTTAGAAAAACTTGTTTTCCAAGGTTTTAAGCCATATTTGGTATAGGAGGACAGCTTTACTGATAATAATTGGCCATTGAGTATGACTTTGTTGATCTACTTTGCTACAACACTTAGCATTTCTAAATATGTTAGAATCATATCTAAAAACAGCATTCCTTGCAAAAAGTGGCTTGCATGTAAAATAATAAATCTAATAGTTGTCTTCTTAATCTACTTCTCAGCAGAATTCAAAGGCTCACCATTCCCTTCATATTGAAGTATTTTATTATTTTTTCTCTGCTATCACATTTTACTGGTTGTAAATTTTTATGTGCTTAGGTGTATATACTGTATCATTATATTTTACCCTAATCCATCAATATAATTTCTGTATATTTTGAAGATTACAGTTTATATTACCTCAAATTAAATGAACTAGGGTAGAATTGATTAAATTTGGTAGATTCAAAGTTAAGGATAAAGCAATTTCACTCACTCTATTCTGTACACCTTCCAACTGTTTTTGTTGAATTGTTCTTCTGTATCACTGTATAAAATATTGAGTAAATCCCTTTGCTTCTATAATAACATTCTAGTATTTAAAAGTCCTGTCTGGTCTAATGTCAAAATTTTATTCTCTCATTTCATTCAGAATGACTCTCTTCTCAGGAAGCTTTGACCTGAATCTGTCAAAGCAGCCTTCATATACTTCTAGTTCAGTTTCTTTCTTTGGTTTGCTTGTCTTCTGCATTTCAGTTGATTAGTACATCTATTCCCAGACTTATTGGCAGGGTAATGGGTTATAGAACACAAGTGTAGTGTTATATAGTCAGTTTAACTGTAATATGATGTCAGAACCACCACTGTGTTAACTGCTGACTTAAAGTACTTCTGGGGGTTCCTCCAAGATAACCATCACTGGAAACCACTTTTCCTTTAGCTCTCTGGTAAAGATGAACCTTCTTCCAGTAAGACTTTTATGACATGTTCTCTCAGCGTCTAGCTCCTGGCTGTCTATACCATGCACACATTCTCTCTTGAGATCACTTTGTCCATGCTTCCTTCCACAAGATTCAGCTCTGGCCCAGAGGAAACTGCCTTGTAGGATTTAAGTTCTGTCTATTTCCCATTCAGCTCATGTCACTCTTCTGCTGCATGCTATTAAAACCTGTAGACATTTTCAGGCTTAAATCAGAAAAATACTTCTTATACCCATAAAAATTTAAAGGACACAAATAACATCTCTAAGCAGTCCTCTCATTTTACTTCACATATCTTGTCACATTAACATCTCTCTCTCCAAATAAATTCCCAATTTACTAGTTCTTTTCTTACCATCCCTGTCTTCTCCCTTCTGATGTAGGCTGGAGTTGGATAAATAACTAGTTTTACAGTATCTAATGATCTGCTTATGCTACTGGAGTCATTCCCCAAAGCAAAGAAACTCCAAGATAATAGGAAGTTACATTTGGCATTGTGTAACAAAGAGTCAGCTCCTAACGAGACCTTGAGATCTTTATTTCTAATTCTGTATCTCCAAAAAGGTCATGGAAAAACTCTAAAAACCTAAGATTATGGACCAATGCCAAACTTTAATTACTTTGATAATAATTTTAATACGTTTTATATTTTGTAGAACACTTTTTAGGAATTGAGTCTATATTATTTCTTAAATTACTACCTGTATATATTATTAGGAGAAGAAACTAGACTCATCTGTACAAAACCTATCGTTAGATACTTAGGTATAAGTTTAAAATTATTAAAAGTGGTTATATTAAATTCACTCAAATAGTTTACAATGCCATTTTATATTTCTGAGCTATTTAAAGTCTTGCTAAACAGAAAAGTCACCTGCAGGTGTGAATATTACATTGGATTATATCCTTCTGACGAACATTTAATAACTCCTCTTTGCTTATGATGGTAAAATTCCTGAGTTCAGTGTCCTGTGTTCTTTTTCTACACGCTTCCTATTTTCTTCAACAAGCCTATGTCACTTCTCTTCTACACTCACTCCCATTGCTCATCCCTGTACTCTTCATGACATAGGAAACCCTTATCCAATTCCCCAAGGTGTCTTCTTCCCTGAGTCCGTCTAATTAAAGTCCTGTGCCAAATATTGTTCTCACTCACTTAGAATTTGCTATTTAGGCTAAATGCAAATATGCATGTGAAGTTTACCTCAACTAGATTTTTTGTTACTTTTATTTATTATTTTATTTTATTTTATTTTACTTTACTATTTTTAGAGAGAGAGTACATGAGCAGGCAGTGCGGGTAAGGAGAGAAAGAGAGAGAGAGAGAGAGGAATCTCCATGTTCAGTGTGGAGCTAGACATGGGGCTTAATCCCAGATCCTGAGATGATTACCTGAGCTGAAATCAATCAACTGAGCCACCCATATGTCCCTTAAATCACCCAATCCTAAACCTTTTTTTGTTTATTCGTTAGTGCATATGATAGGACTCTGTATACACAGAGCAGGCTGGCCACACATTACATTGGTGATAATTTATTATGCAACCAAATATACAACTCTACTATAGAGCAGAGATCTTAAATTTCACCAGAGAAAACCAGAGTGATGTGACTGCTGATCGAAGTTATGCAGGAGCAAACCATGGCCTGATTTATTTCTGTTTATGCATATACTTGATTTCTTTTGTATTTACACAGATATAAACTATATTTTGCTGCCTTGGAAGGGCATTTGTCTATATTTTAATCACAGATGCATACATATACGTATCTTGGGTAAGTTTGATATATGTTACTCACATATAAAACATGTATGTGGGAGCATGTATATATTATGTGGTAGATTGCAAAACCAAACACAACACTGCCTCCTCCCATCAAGAAGTGGAACCTTTCTCTAAAGTCTTGGATATGGACTGGGTTATGACTTGCTTAGCCTAGTGCAAACAGAGGCTTGAAGAGCATTCTCTTTGGGATTCCTTCACACGCAGGAAACCTTTCTACCACCATATGAAGAAGCCTGACCTAGTCTATTGGAGGATGACACCACATGGAACAGACACAAGCCAGACCAGCTGAGGCTCCGGAGACCAACCAGACGGCCAATCAACAGTAGCGTAAGGACATCCTAGACAACTGCACCCATCATGCCACCAAGTAACTGCAGTGATGAGCTAAGCCAGTCCAGAAGAGAAGAGCTACCAAGCTGGCCTACAAAATCATGAGTTAAACAAATGGCTGTGGTGAAGCCCCTAAATTTTGGGGTAGTTTGTTATAAATTTTAAAACAGTAACTAGATACAACTTTACATTTATTGTGAATACAAAAATGAATTACACTATAATAATGTATTAAGCTGATACATATTTTAAACATGATACATAATTTAAACATGATCTCAATTTTATGAAGTGAGTATATGCCTGATGTCTTTGGAAACTTGAATTTTTCTTCTTGCTTATGAAATAGGCCATAGATTTTGGTGGGTAGACATATTGAGAGTTTAGATGGTTCCACAGACAATAGCTATAAGTAACAAGGCAATAAATGCAGCTCTGCAAACAATAGCCAGGAAACAATATTCAGCCAATAGACTAAAGGAGAGCAAGAAAGAGAAGCCAGGGAGTCACCTCATTAGTGCTTCGCACTCATTTTTCTAATGTGTTCTATGTGATAGATAAATGAAATACTTTACCTGGCAAAAATCATTTTAACTTTGTAACATTTTAATGCTAATTCATATTTTTTAACCTTTGTGTAAAAACAGAATTAAAAACCCAAGATTCCTATCTAAAAAATTATAGTGCATGTGGATCAAGTGAAATGCTATAATGAAGTTCTCATTAATTTATGCCCCAAATATCTAATTTTTTATTACATTATAAAAAGATTTCAAGCTAAGGAAGTTGTGTATATACACATAAATATAAGCAAGTCAATTCTACAAGTATACTTAATACCTATTATAAAATATTACTCTCATTATCTCATCTAATTGGCATTGCTGGACTAAAAAGGTAGGATGGTAAGATGAGGCATTTAGCTCAATACTATTACCTTGTATGTGTATATCACATTTTCTTTACTCATTCATGTTTGATGATCACTTGGATTGTTTCTGTATCTTGTCTACTGTGAATAGTGTTGCAATGAACATGAGGGATGTGGACATCTTTTTGAGATGCTGATTTCAATTCTTTTGTATATATACCCAGAAGTGGAATTATCAGATCATGTATTTCTATTCTTAAATTTTTGAGGACTCTCCACACTGTTTTCTGTAGCTGCTGAACTACTTTAAATTCCTACCAACATTATTACAAGGGTTTCAATTTCTCTGCAACCTCACCAACAATTGCTATGTTTACTTTTTAAATTCTGTTTTGTTTTTAAAATTTTTTAATGTTTTATTTATTTCTAGGAGAGAGAGAGAGAGAGACAGCGTGAGCAGGGGAGGGTCAGAGAGAGAGGGAGTCACAGACTGAAACAGGCTCCAGGCTCTGAGCTGGCAGTCAGCACAGAGCCCGACGCGGGGCTTGAACCCACGAACCCCGAGATCATGATCTAAGCGAAAGTCGGATGCTTAACCCACTAAGCCACCCAGGCACCCCTTGTTTTGTTTTTAAATCAGAGTTGTCCTAATAGGTTTGAGATTTCCCATTGTAGTTTTAATTTGAATTTCCCTGATAATGATGTGGACCATCTTTTCATATATAACTTGGCCATTTGTATGTCATCTTTGGAGAAATATCTATTTGAGTCTTTTGCCCACCTTTTAAACTGGGTTACCACAAAAAAGGGGCGCACAAGAAAACTCAGGAAAATGTTAGATAGGAATATCACCTTGATTTGGTGATGGTATCACGTGTTTTTGTATATGTCTATACTCATTCCATTGTATACATTAAATATGTACAGTTCTTTATTAATTAAACCTCAATAAAGCTGTTAAAAAATAAAGATGACACTTAGCTTCAGAAAATATACCTAATGCCTAAGAAAAGTAAGGCTCTGCTCTAAATGCCTTAAATACATAGCATTAACCCTTGATGCTGCCCACCAACCCAATGAAGTAGGTACTATCATTATACATCGTGAAACTGAGCCAGGAAAAAAAAAAAACCCTCCCACAGTCACTAGATAAAAAATGGTAGAGAAGGGACTCAAGCCATGGATGTTCATTCTTTACAAATTGATACCCAACTTGTCTGCCTTGCTTGATGGACTGAGCTGGGAATTGGTTAAGATCAAATAGCAAGTGAACTCAGTCAATAATTATTTGATTCCTTAAATTGATTGTTAAGGGCAACAGAGTCTGATATAGGTTTCGGTCTTCCACCATGTTGGCCTTAGGAAGTTTGAATAAAGTCTGCAAAACAGTTAGAAATTTACCAGAGGTTGGAAATTCATCTACTTCGTTCCTAGTTTTTGAAGGCAGTAAGTAGGCAGCAGCCAAAACACACCTCACATCTACAGTGAATATACCACAACTTCCTTGTGAGAAGGGCATAGATGTTACCATTCTATAGCTAAGGAAGTCAAAGCTCAGAGGGGGTGAAAAATTTTTTACATGTCACCTGTTGGTAAGGTTTTCTTCCTTCAATTGCATTGTTTCTTGTCTTACGTCATGTGTCTATCTTCTCAGCTTATTATCTGGGTAAAAAAACTCATGCGATGTCAGACCACTCAGCAAGTTCCCAGTTTTCTTTCTCTTATTTACCCCCCTGACCCTCCCAGAGATTAGAAACAGGGATATCTGACTCTTGTTTTCAAGATTAATTGTAAAAACAGGGAAAAATACAAGGCATGACTTTCAAATAAATATTGGTAAGTAAATTTTTATGGATTTAAATTTATCTTCTTCCTTTATAGATTAAGCTACTTGCCCCCAAGCTGCATTTCTCCTAATTATACTAATAAGAGTGATCAAATTAAATTCCTTCATATTAGCACTGGAAATTGACTTTCCTTGTTTGCAGTCACTGAAGTCCATAGAACTGATTTGGTCTCAATTCTCTGGAGCTTCTTGAAAATGACCTCTAGTTCTTCATGCAAATTACTTTTATAACATGCTTTTACATTTGGAGGACAGGGTTGAGACCTCTAGGTCAAGGATAAAAGAAAATTAAACTTTCAATGTTTTATATTTTCTTTTCTTCCTGTGGTTATTAGAAGTTATAAATAAACATATTTTTTGTTAATAAGGCTTATGTGGTATTTTTTTTTAATGTAGTCTACTTTAAAAGTAGCTTGAGTACCCAACATAAAAGGAACACATTAAGAATGAATTAAAGTAGGTTTCGAGGGATGAAGCTTAGTGGCACTTCAGTCCAAATTAGCAATGACAGCAGTTTTACCTGCACAAGTCTACGATTTAATGGCCAGAGATTTAATGAGAACACACCTCTCAAAAATATGCAGGAAAAAATTAGCCATTGTGTAAGGCAGTATTTGAAAGTGATACATGAAAAATACAAAGGAAGCAAAACAGGAACATAGAAGAAACAAATTCTTTGGTGAAGGATCAGAGAACACTTCCTGGGAGGAGACTGATAGCTTAGGTCAGGAGTAGATTGAATGGCTTGGAAAGAAAGTTTTAATTCAGGCAGAGGGAAGAGAGGCAATATGGCACAACACAAATGCAACACAGTTCTTAGTGTAGCAGGATTCTCACATAGAGAGTCGTGACACCTAGGCTTTTCTCTCCAGGAAGCAACTTCATTGCAAAGTTGTGTCCCTACTGAAGAAAGGAGACCTGAACACCACCCACCAACACCAAGTGGCGTAGTTTTTTTAATACATTTTCTATTTCTTTGTCTCCCATATATGGTAACACACAAACATGCAGTCTGATCAAGTGGTCTCATGTTACAAGGTTACAAGGTTATGAGGGATGTTGCCAGGTAGGTGTAGGCATATAAGCAGGTTGCCTTGAGGTTTTTTGATTTTGTTTTTTTTTTGTTTTGTTTTTTGTTTTTTTTCTCTCCCTTTAGGGAGAGGACTCTACCACATTAGTAGAATAGGACAGTGTTTGATGTGTTTGATGGGGTTATATCTGGATTGAGATTTCTCCACAGATTCTTTCAAGTACCTGCCCAATCTAGGAAATGGAATTGCCACAGTACAGATATGCATTGCATAGAAGTCATGGAAAGCTATGGGCAGTTAAACAACTTCATTCTGACTGTGAACACTGTAGTAACGGGCACTTAGCAAATGACAACTTTTTGTCAATTTTTACAATTTGATTAAGGTCTAAGAGGAGCTAAAGTTTACCCTAAAACAAATTTGAGACAAATTCTAAGGGAAAATAAAAACCTATAAATAAAACAGAGGCATAGAGCCAATGTGGTTATTGTTACAATTCTTTAGGGAAATCTCAGGTAACCAATAAATCAAGTCTAGTGCGATAATTACCAGTAGTCTAACCTATTCGTTAAAGGGTCATTGCTAATGACTAAACTTGTAAACAATGTGTTTGTCAAAGTTACAAACACATTCTTATTTTTAAAATTTTATGACTGAAATGTAAAATCATTCATTTTGGTTTTCCTACATTTAGTCTGAATGATGGAGACTTACTGAATGTCTTCTACTTCTATGGGTGACAAATTTTTCTAAATAGATTTTTCTAAAAATTAACTTTTTTCTACTTCATTTATTTTTAAAAATTTATTTGCTTTGAGAGAGAGAGAGAGAGAGACAGAGAAGAGAGAGAGAGAGAATGCACACAAGCAGGGTAGGAGATGAGAGAGGGGGAGAGAGAGAATCCCAAGCAGGCTCCACACTCACCACAGAGCTCGATCTAACTCCTCCAAGATCAGCTGCTTAACTAACTGAGCCACCCAGGGCATCCCTGCTCTTTTTCTACTTTAAAAATGCAGTCACTTATGTACTCTGTGCTGACAGCTTGGAGCCTGGAGCCTGTTTTGGATTCTGTGTCTCCCTCTCTCTCTCTGGCCCTCCCCTGCTCAAGCTGCCTCTCTCTCTCAGAAATAAATAAAACATAAAAAATATTAAAAATAAATAAATACAAATAAAAAATAAAAGTGCAGTCACATAATACTAAAACTTACAAGATAAAACAATGTAGAATAGATTTGTATTCATACTATGTATGATATTTCTAGAACAAATTAATTCATGAAAGTTACTAATTTAAAATCATCTTTATAACTAGGGTACTAGAATGTCATTCGCACTCAAGTAGTAGTAACGGACATAGATACTTTTCCTCCATACTTACTATGCACCAAATCTTATGCTAAGCACAATAACTGTATTATCTTAATAAATCAAAATGTTGGTACTTGTTTCTAATTTTATAAACAAGGAAACTAGTGATTAAAGGGAACATGTTAATTCACCAAGGTTCAATAATTAGCAAACGGCAGATTGCTGTGAATGTATTTAATTTAGGTCTTTGTCTCTAGGTCAAGGCTCAGGGTTGTATCCTGCTTGTGTCACTTCTGAATATAACTGTAGAGAGATCCTACTTCTGTAATCCCCAGCTCTGATTATGACTCCAAATTACCTTTCACTACTGCTTTTAAAATTTTTAATTATTCTCCTATATTTTAAAAAAATGTTCTTCACTGAGGAATAAATTACTTTAGAAAATGTACAGATGCTGCTTGTACTTTTAGCATACACAAAAAATGTATCCCACACCTCTAACGAGACAATATTTCTATCACCCAGAAAATACTCCTCTGACCACTCTGCTGACAATTCCTTCCTATCCTCCAATGCCAAGTCCATGAGCCCTTTCCTAATTTCTTTTTCTACTTTGCTTTATCAGTAGCAAGACCAATGTTGGGCTTGAACTTGAGAACCATGAGATCATGACTTGAGCTGAAGTGGGACACCCAATTGACTGAGCCAACCAGGCATCCCTTGGATATGTTATTATTAACTAAAGTCCATAGTTTACATTAGGGTTCATTTTTTGTATTGTTCATTCTATAGATTTTAACAAATGTATGATATCATACGTCAACCATTAGACTATACTACAGATTATTTATTTCATGATCCTAAAAAATCCCGTGTTCTACCTATTTATTTCAACACCCCTCCTGTACCACCAAATACCTGGCCATCACTCATTTTTTTAAAATGTCTCTATAAAACTTCTATAATCAATTTGTTGATCTCCATAAGACAATGTGCTAAAGTGTTGAGTGAGACTGAGTGTGATACAGATCAAGTTGGAAAGAACTGGCATCTTAACCATATCGAGTATATCAAGAATCATGGAAATCTGTTTTCATTCATTTAGACTCTTTGATTTCTTTCTTCAAGTTTCATAATTTTCCTCATATATATGATATACATGTTTTGTTTGCTATTTCATTTTTTCTTGGTGCTAATGAAATGGTGGTATGTTTTGAGACCTATATTCAAAGACAGGGTAATTATAGCAAACTGATTCTCTATAAAGATGAGATGTTTAAAATAACTTTTTATTTAGAAGACATTTTTAAATCATTATTTTAAAGGTATTAAAAAGAGGCACCTGGGTGGTTCAGTCGGTCCAACTCTTGAGCTCAGCTCAGCTCATGATCTCATGATTTAAGTCCCCACATCAAGCTCTGCATTGACAGCATGGAGCCTACTTGGGATTCTCTCTCTGCCTTTCTGTCTCTCGCTCACTCAAAATTAATACATAAACTTAAAAAAAAGAGAGAAGAGTTAAAAAGTTGAAAGTCCACAAAATTATAAATTGTAAAAAGCATCATAGCTCAAAATACAATCCTTTCAATTTGATATATTATAAGAGTTCACATTTAAATGAGTTAGTTATGAAAATATTGAACTATTTTGAACTAATATAAACTAACGGGTTTATTTAAGCCATCTTTATAGCTTCCATCCTTGAATTTTATTAGACAGATCTTCATAAAAAAGTACCCCTAACAGAAATAGGGTAATTATTGATGTAACAACAGATTATACAAATAATCACAAAAAGAAGATGAAGAGGGTTCTTGATTTTAAGGATTTTAAAGACCAATGAGATGTAAATACCAAAAAAATTATTGCTTCAATATTGGGTTTCCTGAGGCAATTTTTGAAAAGTTACAGTCTTGTCTATTTGCAGCTTCAAGGATAAAATCAGGATGACAGTGAAGATTCCATGTGGCAAACACCAGAGATGAAAAACTAAGTAGACTATATTTTCATGGTTTTCATTATGTGACATTCTGAAAAGGCTGCATCTCTGCTTATTTTACCTTTATTTAAAGTTTTATTTTGCCTTTATCCAAACTTTATTATTTTTTCCTTGGCATTTTGCCTTCAAGTGGATTTGTCTCCTTATTTATTCGCAAGCACAGTTCTACATTGTGGAGCACATAAAAGAGACAAAAAAAGCCCTTCTCAAAAGTACTTTTTTTTGTAATTGGAGATAAGTGTTGTAATAGAGGCTTGTGTAAGGTGTAAATGGAACAAGAAGAGGTAGAGCTAACTGCCAGGGGCATTCGGGTAAGGCATCTACTACCCAGACGATGCCATGTGAAGGGAAGGGAAAAGAAAGATGGCAATATTCCACTATTAAGGAGCAAATACAAAAGCAGAGAAGCACGGACAGTCACCGACAGAAGCAAGCAGTTTGCTGTACTACTGTGTAGTGTGTTTAGAGGGGCAGTTTGAAAAAAAAAAAGAAGATTTACAGAAAATGTAGAAAGATAGAAGTATGCTAAGAAGATTTCAATTTATTGTCAATGCTTTTGAACATGGCATTGACAAGCATCACATTTTCTTAATACAACTAATGCTAATCTAAATTTGGGAGATTTAATTTGGGAGTCAGAAAGGAAAAAGCCAGGTGGGGGGTGCCTGGATGGCTCAGTCGATTAAGCATCGTCTGACTTTGGCTCAGGTCATGATCTCACGGTTTGTGAGTTCGAGCCCCTTGTCGGGCTCTGTGCTGACACCTAGCTCAGAGCCTGGAGCCTGTTTCAGATTCTGTGTCTCCCTCTCTCTCTGACCCTCCCCTGCTCACGCTGTCTCTCTCTCTCAGAAATAAATAAAAAACATTAAAAATTTTTAAAAAGAAATAATTAAAAAAAAACCCAGGTGGGAAAATATTGTAATATCTGAATCAGAGGAGAAACTGAGGTCCTACATTCTCCAGCTCACTTGTATTTCAGATGTTGAAATATTGATTATTTATCACAATGATTAATTCAGTCTTCTTTATATGAGATTTATATCTAAGAATTCAAGTGCCAATCCTGCATTAGATTCTGGGAAAGCAAAGCAGTTACGACATAGCCCTTGACCTGGTAGAGCTCATGGTATCCTGGGAAACAAATAGGAATAGATTGGACTATACAAATCCTGAAATTACAGCAAATATAAATTACAAGGGATAAATCACACACAGGATTAAAGAATTATGAGGACTACTTCATATCTCAAATTTTGAGATTTCTATCTTGAAGATAACTCCTCACCCTCAAATTCTGGATCGCATTTCCTTTTGCATCAACTAATTTTATTAGTGGCAATAATCTTTACATAAATCTATATTTATTATCAAAATTGGTGATGTGTAGATTGGACTGCATATAAAGGAAAATATTGCTTTCTTTGAGTTATTTAGATAAATCATTTAAAAATTTACTATTTTTATTTAAACTTACATTTACATCTTGGGATATCACAAGAGGTAAGTGTGTGTGTGTGATGGCAATGTTAAACTTGTAGAGTCAAAAAGGAGAAGAGAGAATATCAGAGAACCAAAAAAGAAAATAAAAAGAGAAGAAAATGAGGAAAAACAGAAAGAATGCAACAGAACCCACTATTAATCACTAGTGATTAATAAGTGACAAATCAACTTAAAAACAGATATTTGAGGAGCATCTAGGTGGCTCAGTCGGTTAAGCGTCTGACTTCGGCTCAGGTCACGACCTCATGGTTCGTAGGTTCGAGCCCGTATCAGGCTCTGTGCTGACAGCTAGCTCAGAGCCTGAAGCCTGTTTCAGATTCTGTGTCTCCTTCTCTCTCTGACCCTCCCCTGCTCATGCTGTCTCTCTCTCAGAAATAAATAAAACATGAAACAAAAAAAAAAATTAAAAAAGAAAACAGATATTTGACATGATTTTTAAAGTAATATTTAAATCATTATTTTCCTTTCCAAGATTAAGTTAAGTTATAAAATGAGTCTGATTTTAATATATTTAAAACTTTTTAATTTAATCTTTAATTTTGTTTTTTAATTATGT
The DNA here is from genome assembly GCF_008692635.1 of Crocuta crocuta. NCBI lineage: Eukaryota > Metazoa > Chordata > Mammalia > Carnivora > Hyaenidae > Crocuta > Crocuta crocuta. Next base: position 87,928 of record NW_027529481.1, on the reverse strand, counting down.
ACTCTCTCAAAAACGTTATTGCTCTCCAAATTCAATTACAGTCTTTATGAAAATAATGAATATAAACAATAGTTTAAGATCTAAGTATAAAAATTAAAATTATTTTCTGGAAATGTTTCCAAATCAAAATTCAACTGGAATTTTCAAAACAGAAATAACTTTTCACTCACAGATGATTGATTAGTAAGAAAATGATGATATAAATTGAGATTTTATTAATTTTACTTCCAAATAGTAAATGATCCCCACTGTCAATTATTGTTATTACAACATGTACATGAAGAATGGCCACTGGATTATATCAGCTGAAAATTATATAAAAAAGATATGATAAAAAAAAAGAAATTCTCCTGTTTCAACTTCACTACCCGTGAACTAGATCTACTGTTCTAAGACCTTCCAAGAAAGGGATGGGACTATATACCACATACACCTTTGAAGTTTCAATTTGTACATCATATAGATTATTCATTTGAATAATTTGCCAAACAGGGAAACACAAGAGTGGAAAAATAAAATTGTAACCATGTCTCTCCTCTTACAGCTATTCAAGCCTTTGCTTCTCCTGTGTGCATTTAAGAGTTCTTTTTCAGGATATATTTCTAGTTTCTTCTCTGGATCAGTTTAGATCCACACAACACACACACATCATAAGTAAGTAAGTAAGTAAAACAATAATTTATTATGTATGTACTTAATCAAGAAGCTCTTTCATTACTTCTCCATCAGAAGCATTAGAAAAGTTCCAAGGCTCCAGAAGAATTCACTGCTCATTTCTTGTCTCTCAGATGTTTCTTCTCATCCAACATCATCATTGTACCATGAAGCATATCTAGAGTCACCTTCACTTCAACGGATCCTCTGGTAGAGGATGCCACCACTCCCACATTCAGTATGGAGACATAGTTTTGATGACAGTATGTATTAAAAAAAACTCAAAACAGCTAATTATTTCTTAAAAATTTCTTTCAAAGATAAGGAATAAAATCTGCTATATCAGGAACAAAGGAAAATAACCAGATTTTGGAGATGGATTCAATAAAGCTATTGAAAAGAAGAACGTTTGAATATTGTAGAGTCCATTTAGGGGTTAGCACAAACAAATACAACTCAATAATCAGTTAGAGGGGAATTTCCCTATAAGACAGTAAAAAATAAAGAATAAAATATCCTTCTGAAAGCAATACAAAAATCATACACGGCAAAGAGTTTCAAGAAATAGACAGGATTTAACTTATGATAAAAGTAACATCTTTTTTTTCACAAAACTGGACTTTTTTTTGGTAAGTATAATAAAATAAATAGCTAATCCTCTAGATAAAAATTAAATTATACTTTCTTCATCATATAGAAAATAATTCCTAGTGGATTGGATATCTAATAAAATTAAAATGAAAATTAGGAGACTGATAGTATCACTTTTAGTTAGCAGATAAAGTAAGCCAGACTCAAAATGGAAAAGAACTGACCCACTGGTTGCTGGAGGGAGGGAGTCATGTGGGTAGCATGCGAAGGGATGAGAAGAGGTTTTAGGAGTAGAGCTCCACCCCTGGCTGACAGCCGGGAAGGAAACGGGACCTCAGTCCTGTAACTACAAGGAACTGCATTTGACCAACAACCTGAATGAATTTGGATTTTCCCCCAAAGATTCTTATTTCCAGTCAAGAATCAAGCCCAGTCAACACCTTGACTCCAGCCTTCTGAGGCCTTGAGCAGAGGACACAACTGAGTCACTCTGTGTCTCAACTCCTGACACACAGAACTGAGAGGGGGAAGGAGTTAAGATACTGGAGGAGTAGGGACACCATAGGCTTGCCTTGTCCCCGTAACACAGCTAGATAAATGTCAAATTATTTTAAACACCCAAAATCTGATCTGAGGATTGAGAGCAAAATTACATAACTAGAGGTAGAAAGAATGACAACATTAGGTAAGGTAGAAGCTGTGGAAAGTTGATTTGGGGGAGAGAAAAGCTGCAGGCGTGAAGGCGAGGGGGCCCTGATCATGAAGAGAGGATCAAGAAGGAGTGAGTGAGTGAAAGTGTGCACACAGAATTGCACAAGAAAACTCTCTCAAAATCACTGACTGGGAAAGAGCGAGGGGCTGAATACCCTAAGTTTTATAAACAGCAAGTGCAAAGTCTGAAGTTTTGGAAGTCTGTGCCATTGCTAGCGTCATGCCTGGCAGACTTGGCAGTGCTTTGGTGGGAAGGAGGGTGAAGACCCGGAGCAGGCAGCATGGTCAGAGGATTCCTTGTGATGCACAAGGGCAAGCAGTTTCCCTGACGGAGTGCATTTGGGAGTCATGGCGTGTGTGTGTGTGTGTGTGTGTGTGTGTGTGTGTGTGTACACCACATCTTTTTTTTTTTTTAATCAATTCATTAGTCCATGGACACTTTGGCTCTTTCCATAGTTTATCTATTGATAATGCTTCCTTTGCATTACCTGTAAAGTTGGTGTTTTTGGTGATGTTCTCTGTTCTTTCTAGTCTTTGTTGCTTTTAGTTTTTTCCCCCCCACTCAAAAAGTCCCCTTTAATATTTCTTGCAGGGCTGGTTTAGTGGTCACAAACTCCTTTAGTTTTCATTTGTCTCAGAGACAAATTCCTGATCTCTTCATCTTTTCTGAATGGTAGCCTTGCTGGATAAAGAATTCTTGGCTGCATATGTTTCCCAGTCAGCATATTGAGTATATCCTGCCATTCCCTTCTAACCTGCCAAAAATTCTGTGGACAGATCTGCTGCAAACCTAATACGTCTTCCTTTGTATGTTAAGAACTTTTTACCTCTTGCTGCTTTCACGATTCTTTTCTTGTCTGTGTATTCCTTGAATTTGACTATGATATGCCTTGGTGATGGCTGGCTTTTGTTGAATTTAATAGGCATTCTCTGTGCTTTTTGGAGTTTGATGTCTGTTTTCTTTCCCACATCAGGGAAGTTTTTAGCTATAATTTGCTAGATAAGTCTCCTTTTTCTCTAACAGGCTTTGATTCCTGATGTATGACTTTTTTAGCCGCAGCATTAACATCAGCCCTGTGGTCTAGTTATTTCATTCTTTTGAGTCTCCTTTGCAAAGCCATGCCAACTAGAGCTTAATAGTATGTATTAATAGTATTTAAAGCTTTATTAAACAGATACTCAGCATCATAAGGATATCAGACAATACAGCAGTTTATATGTTAACGCATCTATATGCCCTATCTATCTATTAATGCCTATTGAGATGAGGAAATTCATTCAGTTACAGCCCCATTTAAATTCTTAGAAGTTAAAATATTCATTTCCCCCCAAACTTAAGGGAGAGTCAGTGACTAAAATCATTTTACAGGAAAAGGTCAATTGTAACTACATTATACTCAGTTTAATCTAAGTAGTTCTGCTTTAACCAATGCCTATCAATGTGAGTTTGATGAACACTGTAAGGGAAAAAATAATACATAAGGAAAAACTGCAAAGCCCAGTGAAAAAGTAAAAAAGAAAATTAAAAATTAACATTTTTTTGTATACCTAAGAATTTGTGCCTTGAAGTATCCTTTCAATTTTTAAATAGAGGCTTCATGTCCAGGAGAAAAAAATATATAAAGATATATACTGCTATATGTATGTATGTATGTATGCTTTTACCTAAAAATGATAGTGTGAAAACATATGCTATAGTAATGCCAGAAGTCAAAGAGATATGCTTTGAAATATTGGCGTGGATATGCATTTCTGAAAAATAAAAGAAGTACCTCTCTAAGTCTATAGGTAAAATACTACAGCTAAGTTGCATCTGGTGATTTAAGTTGAACACCTTGGAAAAATCAAACCCAATGCCACATAAAAATATTTTCATTGATAGAGGCATTATGTTTCTCTGCATGTTGCATAATTTATAATTGTATTTTATGTTTGTGGTCAGTATGATCTGCTTGAAGGACTGGTAGTTCTAATATTCCATACAGCAGCTACACATTTTTGTGAAAAATCAATGCCACTGGCATTCAGGTCAAGCTGGAGCATGAAGTTCATGCTTTGATCACTATCTCTGTTCTAAACACATAGTAATGATTGATAAAATATTAAAAAAGAAAATCTAAAAGTCACTGCTGAGCTCAAATACAAGATAAAAAAATCTTTGTGAGCCAGAAATAGAATAAAAACATGCAGTAATGAGCCAGGCTGAAGCTGCAGGCTTACTGAATTTTAGGTATAAAACAAGACACTGTTGGCCTGGAGTTTAGTTCTGCAGAATAAAAAGTACTAAAATTGTTTCATGTAAAATGGTGACTCTGAACCATAGTGACTACATGAAGCCAATGAGTGAAATTTGGTTTTCACTCATTGTGAATACCCTATATAGAAATATAGAAAATATATATACCCTATATAGAAATATAGAAAATTTCTATACCACAAACTTTGTGAATGGAGGGAAAAAAAGTATACATTTTTTTAAAAATAAAATAAAAAATATACACATAATAAATAAAATAAGCAAAATGTTATTAGACATTGGATCTAGAAATTCTGGGATATTTTAAAAATAGGGAGAGGAGGACAAAGCCTCTGAACTGAGTTAAACCAAATCACTGGCTATGTCCATGTCCACACTTGCCATACTGCTAATATAACCATAGGACAGAAAACCTAAACTTTATTAAAGATTTGGTCTAAGGCTTAAATGAATCTAGGCTACTGAAACATCATTATGAACTAAAAAGTGATCTGAAAATAGCAGAGAGAACCCATACTCCAAATCTCTGAATTCTAGGAATTCTAAACATTCCATGCAAGATAACAAAACACCTGAAACTAATAGAATGCAATTAACAGCCTACACACACACACACACACACACACACACTTTCCACTTGAAATGAATTTTGTTGATTTTTTAAATTTTATTTAAATACAAGTTAATTAACACATAGTGTAACAATGATTTCAGGAGTAGAATTTAGTGAAGGTATCACATCCAATGCTTATCCCAACAAGTGCCCTCCTTAAGGCCCATCACCCATTTAGCCTGTTCCCACACCCAACACCCTACCAAGTAACCCTCAAGTTGTTCTCTGTGTATAAGATTCCCTTATGGTTTGCCTCCCTCTCTCTCTTTATTTTTTCTTCCCTTCCTATATGTTCATCTGTTTTGTTTCCTAAATTTCACATCTGAGTAAAATCATATATTTGTCTTTCTCTGACTGACTTATTTCGCTTAGCATACTACAATCTAGTTCCATTCACATTGTTGCAAATGGCAAGAATTCATTATTTTGATCAGCAAATAATGTAATACTTCATTGCATACACACACACACACACACACACACACACATCTTCTTTATCCATTCACCAGTTGATGGCCATTTGGCATTTGGGCTTTTTATGTAATTTGGCTATTGGTGATAGTGCTATCAACACTGGAGTGCATGCATCCCTTTGAATCTTTTTTTGTATTTTTGTAATCTTTGGACAATAGTAGTGAAAGCATTTTTGTAATCTTTGGACAATAGTAGTGAAATTGATGGGTCATAGGGTAGTTCTGTTTTTCATTTTTTGAGGAACTTCCATATTGTTTTCCAGAGTGGCTGCACCAGTTTGCATTCCCACCAGTAATGCACAAAGGTTCCCTTTCTTTGCATCCTTGCCAATATTTGTTCTTTCCTGAGTGGTTAATTTTAGCCATTCAAACAGGTGTGAGGCGGTACCTCACTGAGGTTTTAATTTGTACTTCTCTGATGATGAGAGATGTTGAACATCTTTTCATGTGTCTGTTAGCCATCTGGAGGTCTTCGTTTGAAAGTGTCTATGTCTTTTACCCATTTCTTCACCAGATTATTTTTTTTTTGGATTTTGAGTTTGATAAATGCTGTATAGATTTTGGAAAGTAACCCTTTATCTGATATGTCATTTGCAAATATCTTCCATTCTATTGGTTGCCTTTTAGTTTTGCTGATTGTTTCCTTTGCTGTGCAGAAGGTTTTCATCTTGATGAGGTCCAAATGATTAATTTTGGCTTTTATTTCCCTTTCCTCCGGAGACATGTTGAGTAAGAAGTTGGTGTGGCCGAGGTCTAAGAGGTTGTTGCCTGTTTTCTTTTCTAGGATATTGATGGCTTCCTGTCATACATTTAGGTTTCTCATCCATTTTATTTTTGTGTATGGTGTAAGAAAATGGCCCAGACACATTCTTCTGCCTGTAGCTGTCCAGTTTTCCCAACACCATTTGCCGAATAGACAGTTTTTTTTTCCCATTGGATATTCTTTCCTACTTTGTCAAATATTTGTTAGTCATATGTTTGTGCATCTGTTTTTGGGTTTTCTATTCTCTTCCATTGATTTATGTGTCTGTTTTTGTGACAGTGCTACACTATCTTCATGATTACAGCTTCATAATATAGCTTGAAGTTTAGAATTGTGAGGCCTCCAGCTTTGGCTTTCTTTTTAAACATTATTTTGGCTATTGAGGGTCTTTTCTGCTTTCATACAAATTTTAGGATTATTTGTTTTACTCTGTGAAGAATGCTAGTGTTATTTTGATAGGGATTGCATTAAATATGTAGATTGCTTTGGGTAGTATTGACTTGTTAACAATATTTCTTCTCCCAATCCATGAGCTTTGAATGCTTTTCCATTTCTTTGTGTCTTCTTCAATTTCTTTTACAGGTTTTTATATTTTTCTGTGTACATATCTTTTACCTCTGGTTAAGTTTATTCCTAGGTATTTTATGGTTTTCAGTACAATTATAAATGGGATATATTTCTTGATTCTTCTTTCTGCTACCTTATTATTGGTGTATAGAAATGCCACAGATATCTATACATTAATTTTGTATACTGGGACTTTGCTGAATTCAATTCTAGCAGTTTTCTGGTGGAGTCTTTTGGGTTTTCCACATAGATATCACGTTGTCTGTGAAGAGTGAAATTTTGACTTCTTCATTGTCAATTTAAATGCTTTTATTTCTTTTTATTGCCTGATTACTGAGGCTAGGACTTCCAACACTATATTGAACGACACTAGTGAGAATGGACATCCCTGTCATGTTCTTGATTTTAGGGGGAAAGCTCTCAGTTTTTCTGCCCAATGAGGATGATAGTAGCTGTGGGCTTTTGTATATGGCCTTCATGATCTTGAAGTAGGTTCCTTCTATCTGTACTTTCTTGAGGTTTTCTTTTTAATCAAGAAAGAATGCTATATCTTGTCAAATGCTTTTTTTGGCATCTGTTGAGAGTATCACGTGGTTCTTCTCCTTTCTTTTATTAACGTGATGTATCACATTGATTGATTTGTGGATTTGACCAGTCCTCAGCCCAGGAATAAATCCCAGCTGATCATGGTGATTAACTCTTTTAATGTATTATTAGATTTGATTGGCTAATGTCTAGTTGAGAATTTTTGCAAACATGATTATCAAGGAAACTGGTCTGTAGTTCTTTTTAGTAGGGTCCTTGTTTGGTTTTGGAATCAAGATAATGATGGCCTTGTAGGATGAATTTGGAAGTTTTGAAATGAATTTTATAACAGATTCTTACAAAGATTTTGATTATATGAAAAATTCAAAGAGGAATATGAGTATATAAATCCTAGTTTAAAAAAGAATATCTTTAAAATAAAAGCAAAAACATGACACAAGAAAAAATAAATATTATATAGGGGAGCTTAAAAAGGAATGTATTGGGGTGCCTGCATGGCTCAGTCAGTTAAGCATTCAAGTTCGGCTGAGGTCTTGATCTCATGGTTTGTGGTTTTGAATCCTGCCTGGGGCTCTGTACTGACATATCAGAGCCTGAAGCTTCCTTTGGATTCTGTGTCTTCCTTTCTTTCTGCCCCTCCCCTGCTCACTCTCTATACCCCGCTCTCAAAAACAAATAAACATTGAAAAAAAGGAATGAACCTTAAAAAAAAGAATGGATACTGAAATGCATCATGTGAGAAAAATTCCAGACTGAACACATTTTATGAAAAAATAGTGAATGGAAAGATAGTATTGAGAAGTCTACAGAGTATTCAGCAGAGAGGAGAAATACAATTTAAATACAAATATGAACAAATAGTTAAGAATGCTGGAGATACACTGTAAAATTCTATTTTTCAATAATAGTCATTATAGAAGAAAAGAAAATAAGTAATAACAGAAAAGTAATAATTAAGGTATTAAGGAAAAAATATTTTTCAGAGTTGAAATAAGATGTAAGCTCCCTATTTTGAAAGCACAGAGTAATTATCATTATAAATAAAAGAAAATCTAAGTCCATTAACATTGTAATGAGACAGTAAAACATGAAAGAATAATGAATAGCATATAAAGCAACAAAATAAAACTATTTATGAAGAAACAGTTATTAAATTGACCTTAGATATTTGACCTACAACAATCAATTCCAGAAAAGAGTATTATAATATCTTCAGAATGCTCTTGAAATACAACGAACTTGGAAGTTTATACCCAGCTAAACACTCATTTAATTGCAAGAACAACATTAAGATACACTCAGAAAATAAAAATTAGTTATTAGTGAGTATCAGTGAATTTTGGAATGTTAGGGAATAAAAGACCCTCACTAAATGTAAATGGCAACTTTTGACAAGAAGAAGTCAATTGAGAGAGAAGAGCAAAATGAGAACGTAAGTCAAAAAAAGGAGTAAATCCATGAAAAATGAAACGTTTGCATAAACTATGTTAACAATGGTCTTAACAAAAATATTAACTGCATTATTATATCAAAAATAAAAGAATAGCCTAAGATTTTATGCAGAAGTAGTGCTAGTGGGTAAATGTTCAGTGGGCACTTAACTAAAGCTCTTGTCATAATCACAAATCATATACAAATACTGTATGTGTAGAGTAGACTCAGGGATCTACTATTAAAGCTCTCTGAAACATTAAATCAAGGGATAGTTAGGAGCTTACCTACAGCAGATTCAAAATATGTGAAAATCTAATTAGGAAACATACACAGGACTAGTCACTTGTACTGCATTTTTGAGACTGATTATTAAGGGATAAGTAACTGACAGTGATAATACATACCAGTACAAGAGAAAGGCAGAGGGCTATGGTCTCCTGAGGGTGCTAAATGACTAGCTAGGTACTAAAGATGAAGTGGCTTAATAGCACAGCTTCTGCTTCAACATAAATTAATTAATAACAAATACTTTGGGTTTTGCCCCGAAGGCCTTTTCCAATTCAAAAGAAATGGCTGCAGAAATATGCTGTAGTCTTGATAGAATACCAGGGCAGAAGGAATAAAAGGTAAAGAACCAATCCAATGTAGTATCATTTGATAACACCCAACATTTAAAACTGAAACTTTAAAAAACAAACTTTAAAATGAAAATACAAAAAATGGACTTACATAGTAATATGAACCAGAAATAAAACAGCACTTGCCCAAAACTACAGTCTATGTTAGCATCGCCTCCATGGTCCTGAGCACTAAAGGGCACGGATGTGGAGTATAGTATAGTTTCTGACTTGTAAATGCTTTTTGAAAAGACATCATTCTAGGCCCTGGATATTTCTCCTATTTAAAAAATACAAAATCTAGTACACAGTCAAGAATTATCAGGTGTGTTATGTTGAAAAAATCATTAGTGAGAAAGACCAGAATTAGATAGCAGAAATAGATTCACAGAGACCCTGATATTACAATTTTCAAATGTAGGTTGAAAAATGACTACAGCAACTGTGTCTGAGATGACAAAAGGCCTAGAAAGCTTCATGAATGCATTCTCTCACCATTTAAGGAAAACGTAACACTCTCCTTGTACAAACATGAACAAGTTGTGCACATCCTAAGAATGCAAAGTTGGTTTGTAAATTTCCAAAATATGTATTGAACTATTGTTTTTAGAATAAATACTGGGAATAGTCTTTATGTCTGTACATAGAAAAGTAGAAACGTAAAAAAATAATTTTAACTTAATGAGTTACAGCAACCATCTACCATGGATATATCTCAAAATGTAGTAGTAATTATAAAAGTAATTATTGTATAATGCCATATATTTAAATTTTGGATACCAGAAAACTTTTCAGTTTAATATATAGGGGTACATAAATGTGTAGTAAATATGCATGGAAACAACTCTGACAGGAGAAAATAAAGAGGAGATTGAGGAAGACATATATCATCTGTTTTTTTTTTTTATAGTTTTCCCCACCATTTAAATAAAGTGTCAAAAATTGTGACTAAATTTTTTATAGCACTGTGATATCTGTATATACCTACTTATCATCTATTCTTTCCTGTATATCTAAAATATTCCATATATGATATGAATAATTGGATAGGTAAAAATACAGATGCCATAAATTATAGGAAAATTAGCCCTATGATTTAAGATTATTAGATTGTTCCATCATATTTCAATTTGAGACATCTATTCAGGGTAGTTATTATGTTTTCTAACAATTCACTTAACTGTTCTTTTTCTAGTTATCCAGAAAGTATCCAGATCTTTGTCTCTCAAAGACTGAGATTGTATCTTTTTAATTTAAATGAATTGGCCATTTTGGCATTAGAGAAGGAAATCTGCTGGGTTATTATTTTTAAACAGAAATTTATGGCATTTAAAATTGTTTACTAATAAATGTTTAATTACTTTTACTTTCTACATAGTATATAAGCATTGCCATTAGGTGGGAGAAAACAAATCGTTTCCACTGTTATTTGCTAACAGAACTATTTTGTTGGCTTGTCAGAAATCATGTCTTTATTACCAAATCCAACAAACCTATTTTTTTCTGTATCTTACTGGATCTTTGTTAAATGTGGCATTCAGGACAATAAATATGAAGAAATTTGATAAAACCAATACATAAAACATTATTAAAGATGGATGAAATAAAGATTTTTCTCAAATTAAGGTATGATGTACATGCATGCTCAGCAGTCTATCAGTACTCAGATTAGTCACTACAGAATGATTCATGGTATAAATGACTTCACCTTCATATTCAAAAATGTTTCATAACACTGTAGGAGAACCATAGCTAATTATATGAACACAGATCTTGTGTTGAGTTGAATCAAAGAGCAATGTAAACAAGTTAGAATCAAACTAATCGCTAGTATTAACATGATAACAATAGGAATATCTAGGAAAATAGGGGGATGATATCATTATTTTTGTTGACATATTCCTGTATGACAAGGGGACTCCAAATGTTAACAGTACAAGGCAAATATTCAATCCTGGCCACCTACAACTTCATCAAGTTGTATCTTACTGATCTATATAGCATTTATATACAAATTTTTCTTCTTTAAACTTTGTTACTTCTGACCAACACTTACACATAGATAATATACTGGACTCTATACTGAGCTCACAGTTTTTGCCAAAGGGTTCATTCTTTGTGGGAAAATCTCATTCACTATTATGGCACTGTTTAATACACATTTTTCATATACTAATGACTCACCAGTCTTTGTTCCAATAAATAACCTCTTCTATGAGCTTAAGACTTACACCAAAAAGCCAGTCAAATTTCTCCCCATCTGTGCTCCCAACACAATAGGACAAACACCTATCTCTAGAATTCCCTGGTATCTTGAGACTGGAATAACTAGATAATGTACCACATGTTCATCTTGGTATTCCCAGTATTAACATAGTTCTTGACTCATAGTGTGCCTAATTTGTATCTGGATCAACCTATAGATAAATTCCCTGCTAGATAAGAATGTGAGTGAAGTTAATATTCTTTCTTTCTTTCTTTTTTTTTTTTTTTTACCTCTGTTGAATTTGCCAAGTTAGGTCTCCTTCAACTCATTTTTGAATGATTGAACATGCTAGAATTTTATCCTCCCACGAGAAAAGTACCGTCATCTCTTGTCTCTAATTTACTGCATACTGACCCATGAATTTGCCTGTTGCTATGAGGACACAGAGGTTAGAGAGTGATGGTTGAGCTAGGAGAAGTTATAGAGGCAGAGTATATTCACATTATTTGCACGATAAGGATATCAACTTTTTCTATGGACAAGTAGTTCTCAACAGCTATACTATCTTTGAGTTACGCCATAGATGCCAACCTTTTGAGTGGACCCTCATGAACAACAATCTGGGATTTTTCCATCTGGGATGGATATTTTTGTGATTGAGCCTGAGGTAGGGAAGCCTGAGGTTGAGATTGAATTTCACATGCCAGAAACTGTATGATTAAAAGTCTCTGTATTAACACACTTTCAGCAAAGACTCAAGGACACCTTAATGCAGATTTCTACCACTCTTTTTTCCACAGACCTTTCTCTTTCCTGAAACTATTCATCACAATGTTGTTACCTCACACTTCCTGACCTTCATCTCTGTATCTGTTTTCACAACTGAGCAGCACTGCTGTGGGATCCTGGCACTATTCTGTGGGTGAAAGATGCCTCTGTACTGTAAGTCATGCCTTTGTTGCCTCTGTCTTACAGATGTTGTCTAGCACTACCTATTGTCCAATGTCTGAAAATAATTGCACCAAATGTCTTTTCATTGATCTAGTTGTTTAAGGTGAGTAAATCAGTTTGTATTAGTATATCGTGGCCAAAAGCAAAAGTCAGCATAATCTTTACCCTCTAAAATAATAAATAATACTGTTAATTTTTAATGATAAAGTTATAGAAAAAGTATTTGAAAAAAGTATGTTTTTGTTTTTTGACAATGAATTTTTCATTTTTTAGGTGTCATAAATTACTATATGTATATAGATAGAATGAACAGAATATTGGATTTTTTTTATTTTAGGGAGAGAGAAAGAAAATATGAGTGGGGGGAAGAGGAAGAAGGAGAGAGAAAGAATCCTAAGTGGGCCCCATGCTCAGTGCAGAGCCTGATGTGAGACTCAAACTCATGACCCTGGGACCAAGGGCCCGAGTTGAACAAGAGTTGGATTCTCAACCGACAGCCACCCAGGTGCCCCAGTATTGGGAATTTTTAAAATAATTTGTATAAAGTTTAAAATAATATTAGACTTATTATTGTGCATTAATAATATATTTGAACAATTTCTTTTAACAAGCAATGTTAATTAAAATTATTGATATGTATTCAATAATACATAGCTTACTGAACAACCTATTTTCTCCAAAATACTTGGAAAAGAAACAAAAAATGCAAATTGTTTTTCACAAAAAGTTATTTTAAAGCTTTGATAGCTCCAAAGGATACTTTTGAATAATGGTAAATATAATTTGAATGTTATTATGCTTTATGACATTTCTGCTTTTATGTTCTTTATTTTTCTCATTTTTAGAGGAACTAAAGTTGAAAATGTGGACAAAATGAAACTTAAAATGTCTACAAGAAAATGTTAAATATGATAAATATCTAAATTGTCGTGTGTGTGGAAATATTCAAATTATTGGTGTTAACAAAGGAAAAGTAATATTAATAGCAATATTGAAACCAATAAACAGCCATAGATTCATTCATATTCCTAATATTTATACAAATTAATGTTAATATAACTTTTAAGACCATAATAAGAAATTTATATTTTCTCTGAAAAAGGTGGCACTGGTTCATTAGTTTTAATGTTTCTATGATTTTTAAAAAGAAAGTAATTTCATTTTATCTAAACAACTATAAAAATCTAACACATAGCTTATAAAATGTACTCCTATAAGTAAGTAATTTGGTTTATTTTCTTTTTATTACGCTTATGTATTTTTAGGGAAAGAAAAATTTGATTTTATTCCTCAATAATGTTTCTACGAAGACCATCAGTTCAAAAGACTTAACTCCTGGGGCACCTGGGTGGCTTAGTCGGTTAAGCGTCCGACTTTCACTTAGGTCAGGATCTCGCCGTTCGTGGGTTCGAGTCCCGCGTCGGGCTCTGCGCTGACTGCCAGCTCAGAGCCTGGAGCCTGTTTCAGTCTGTGACTCCCTCTCTCTCTGACCCTCCCCTGCTCATGCTGTCTCTCTCTATCCTAGAAATAAATAAAAATATAAAAAATAAATAACAAAAGACTTAACTCCTTAGAGTTAAGAATATTCCTTTTGTAGAGAGTATCCTTTCACAAAGGTTTGTGGAATAAATATTTTCCTCAATAAAAAAACAGATTTTTTCCAGTCACACTCCTGGGAGAAAACTGTTATATGGGACGGCTTTTCCTCATGACGGATTTCCATCACGAGAGCTTTTTCATATGCACCCCCAGGGCTTTCCCCAACATGTTCTGTCCCTGAGGAGGATCTTACTCAGTTAAATCTTTTATTTACCTTGGTATCAGTGGTATCTTTCCTGCTCCTCCAGGGGGTATTTCCACCTTGCCAAATGGAGTATGGAGAGGCTTCGCCCTTGTCCTGCATTGCCTGTGAGTGACATTTCAGTGAACCTGACACTAGGGTGAAGTGAGCAGGTATAGTGGCTCCCATAGTAAGCTGCATCTTCTAACCTCGCTTGTTTTTGCGATAAAGGTAATATGCTAATCATCATCTTTTATTCTCAATATATTCAAAATTAGGTGAGAGAAAAAAGACATTATTTAATGAAGACCACTTTAAAGAGTTCCGTAAGAATAATGGTTAAAAATAGAAAACCAAATCATGTAGATCTGAGTTTGAATCTCATCTTTATGTCTTAGAGGTTGTATTATATTGGGCAAGTCACTTTCTCTGAACTTCAGTTTTCTTAAATGTAAACGAGACTAAGATATATTACTTACTCTAAGATTCTAGTAAACTACTGGTTTTATTTTATCTATCTTTTAATTATAACTGTATGAATATAAATAATTATTTATATACTGTTTAAGAATTATATAATTTATTTTTATATAGATATATGATAAATCTTTAACAAGAAATATATTGGAGATATTTAAAGTTATTTTAATTGTATGATACATAAGGCAGGAAATCTTAGTACCATAATTTATGCGTAAGAGTCCCACATGGGGCGCTTGGGTGGCTTAGTTGGTTAAGCGTACGACTTTCGCTTAGGTCATGATCTCACGGTTCGTGGGTTCGAGCCCCACGTCAGGCTCTGTGCTGACTGCCAGCTCAGAGCCTGGAGCCTGTTTCAGTCTGTGACTCCCTCTCTCTCTGACCCTCCCCTGCTCACACTGTCTCTCTGTGTCTCTCCTAGAAATAAATAAAACATTAAAAAAAAAAAAGAGTCCCACAGAATATCAAGTATCAATCACTTGAGGGAATAATGGGAAAAAAAGAGGTTTTAGAAGACAAAAAGAAAAAAGTTCTTGAATATTATGAGCCTTACTCTTTGCTGAACATATTTTTTGGATATTCTAGGCATCAGTAAAGATAAAGAAGGAAGGATAGAATTCTTTTTTATTTTTAAAAAAATTTTTTATGTTTATTTAATTTTCAGAGACAAAGACAGAACTCAAGTAGGGGAGAGAGAGAGAGAGAGAGAGAGAGAGAGAGAAACAGAGAGAGCGAATCCAAAGCAGGCTCCAGGCTCTGAGCTGTCAGCACAGAACACCATGCAAGGCTCAAACACATGGACAGCAAGATCAAGACCTGAGCTTAAATTGGCCGCTTACCTGACTGGGCCACCCAGGTGCCCCTCTCTTTTTATTGCCTGTCACTTTCCCTCAGTGTTTCTTACAGTCGCCATTGGCTTTCTTTCCAGGAGGCATCATTTTACATTACAATTTCTTGTGTCTTTGGTTCCACTACTATAGCTTAATTTCTTGTTCACTGTACCATGGTCATTAGCTATGACTAATGGACTAATTAATATAATCAATAACCTTATCTGACTTTTTGTTTATCCAAAATGAGATGGAACATCTATGCACAGGTAACCTTCCAAAATTAGCAACTTTTCCTAGAGAACTGAAGAACTAGTGGAGATACCCTTTTTCTATTTTTAAAGTAAAGAAGAATATTAAATATCTAGCTACAACTGCAAGCAGGAGAAATCAGGATGGAACTCAGGACAGTTTAGAAAGATGAAGCCTACTTAAGGAAATGAATTCTGTTGCATTGCTCATCTAAAGGAAGACATAAAAAAATTAACATTGCACAAATCACAGGACAGTTCCTTGAATATACATGAATGTGAACATGTCCCCTGACAGTAACAAATTAATATTTGCTAGCTGTCAGCTCTATCTTTTTTGAACCATTGAGGCTATATGTTTCCTAAGGAAAACATTTACCTAAGAAAACCGATGCAATGATGTTAGTTTACCACCTCCCCCATTTTCTACCCAACTACTACAATTAGCTTTTCTCTGTGGTTAGCCTGTATCATTCCATACTCCAGTGGTAGTGCTGAAACAAGCAAAAAACAGTAATTTATGTGAAGAGATGTGACAAAGATACAGTTTCACACAGGTGAAGAAAATATTTAACTTAAGATAGCCTACCGAAGCATGTGGTGCTTTTAGTTAATTACACAAGTTACCATAACAATAAGGAACTTCCGGGCTTATCAGAGTTAACAAAAGAAACCATGATTAAATGATACACAAGTCTTTACCATCCAAAAAATTCAAGGAAATATAAAAATCAGGAAAACAGGACCATCAAATTGTGCCTCTCAGAAGCTGTTGGGTGGTAGGTTAAGTGATAAATAAGATTCATAAGTTGAAATGGTTTTTTAAAGATCACAGATAGGTCTTAAATAGACTTTATGAATATAGTACTTTTAAAATGTGACATTTTTTAAAAGAAAAAGAAAAATCTAAACTATATAATTGCAAAATTGACTGTTATATATATATTTTATTAACACCCAAACCTACTTGAAATCACCTTGAATCATAGAGGAGGGTTTATATTTTATATATAAGTATATATAATATACATATAAAATATATATTTATATAAAATATATATGTGTGTATAGATGCATATATATATATAAAATATATGTGCACACTTATATAAATATATCTATTCAATGCAATAAGAAGGTATATAAATATGTCTATATTATATTATGTATGATAAATAGAAATTATATATAGAAGCTAATGTTTTATTTATATTATATACATATATACATAGAGAAATATACATCCAATAATGATGTGATATAAGAATACATAGAGATCATGTAGAGATAAGGATGTAAAGGTTATATACACATACAAAGAAAAAATAAATGTGCTTGGGGGAGATTATTCTGTGAAACTTCCTCTGTATTAGCCATTTTATAGCAGTTAATCTGCTATCCCAAATTATATCTGTATTTCATAAATATAAAGAGGAGAGCAATTACAACAATTCTTTCCTTATTAGGGTAAGCAACAGCTAAGTTGTGCTATGATGCTAATTCAGTACGATAGAAATCATATAATGAAATAAGACTTTCAGATCACATTAGTGTACAAATACTATGCTTCGCGATCATTGTCAACAGCATTATAGTTGGTGGTTAATGGCAGGCATGTCCTGGAGAGAGAACATATTTTATTTGGTCAGGTAAGTTAAGAACTGACAAGACAGTGCAGTCCTGAGACTCAATTGCTGAGCACATTCTTGTTATTTCTGGTTATTTAAGGAGAACCTTAGTGATTTCTTTAGAGACTAATTGGAAATGAATGAGCTCTCAGAGTTTATCAGTTTAAGAAGAAGCATAAATCATCATAGTCCATGGGCTCTTCACAATGTCAGTGGGGGGTAGTGCAGGGATGCAATTTAATGGAGCCATTTCATAATCACAGTCAAACACATCATGTTGTGATGGTGCCTAATGTTAAAACTAGGAACCAGTTGTTTAGAAATTGCACTATTTCTGCAAATCAGTTCTTTTTTTTTTTTTTTTTTTTAAGTAAACGATAACCCTTATTCAGTTAAAACAGAACCAGGAATCCTACTGTTTAAAACACATAAAATACACAGTTTAAAAGGTTGAAAGGACCAGTGTTTGCGGAAACATTCACACAGAACTTCCGAAAGAGAGGTAACTTCACGCTAACCCTAGAGTTCCTTGAAGTGGTTGAAATTTGCACTTCTGAAAGCTGTATGTTTAGCAACTCAAATATTATATTCACGCCTCACTTTTTTGTGTGTGAATTTTCCACATTGGTTCACAATTTTTTAAAAATTAGTTTTGAGTTTTTTAATGGAGTTTACATGTATTTCCTTTGAAGTAGGTTCAGTTTTAAAAATAGAGGATAAATAGTTTGCATGAGAAAGATGGGAAAAATCAGTTTCTGCACTGGGTATTTTTTAACTGAGATTTGTGTGGGCCTCTGTAGCTGTATGTAGATTACATTAATGTTCATTTTTCTGAAAATGGTTTCTATAGCTTTTATAAAATTATTAGATAAGGTTCTTTACATTGGGGTGATCAAAAACCCAACTTTAGATTTATCCTACCTTTTCACAGGTTAATGGTTCAGTTTTGATGGTACGATATCTGCAAAGTGAGAACGAGTATGTTCTTGGATGATTATCTGGAGTCTCTCGCTGACAGCAGAGTCAACCTTCTGACAGGGACTTCTTCTGTAACGCCATTTATGCTCAGTTCTAATTTCACGTCCAGCACCTTTTCGTTTCTTTACTGCATTTTCATCTTTGTCGACCAATTCCCTTTCTTGATTACCCATTTTTGTTTAATGTTTTAGAAAAGCAGTGAGGAACAAGAAGGTGACACATTGACTTGCTTCACCCTCACCCTCTTCCCTGCCCAGTACTTGCAGTGAATAACAGAGATGCAGTAATCAGTCATTGAATGACTTTGAAAGAAGTGGTGTGACTGGTTGCTAATCATACATATCTGTGACTTACTTGGTGATTTGTGGACTGAAGAGACAGCAGCACTTTATGTGCTGTATTGTACTCTATGCAATTATCACTGCTAATAAACTGTGTTCATTGAAATTTGAACCGGGGCGCCTGGGTGGCTTAGTCGGTTAAGCGTCTGACTTTCGCTTAGGTCATGATCTCGCAGTTCGTGGGTTCGAGCCCCGCGTCAGGCTCTGTGCTGACTGGCAGCTCAGAGCCTGGAGCCTGTTTCAGGGTCTGTGACTCCCTCTCTCTCTGACCCTCCCCTGCTCACGCTGTCTCTCTCTCTCTCCTAGAAATAAATAAAACATTTAAAAAAATTTTAAAAAATAATTGAAATTTGAACCATGTTGTGGGGGATTGATATTATTTAACCACAGTAATGGAAACTCAAGCATATTGAAATCATGTAAAGTGAGTACTAGCTGCATTCAATATCCAATGAAAATATTCAAATATGAAAGCAAAATTCTTCTTCAGATCAACAAAAGATGAGAGATTCAATGACTACTGTATCTGAACTTTATAAAAATATGGAGGGATTTCTTCAGGCTAAACAGAAATGACAGTAGTTTAAGTGAAGGTAAACATGCATTTACAGGGGAGGAAGAGTAACACTAGAAGGAAAATCTACTTGATTAAAGAGCATATAAATATTTTCTTCTCTCCATTTATTGACATTTAATGCAAAAAAAATATCTACTTGTGAGGTTTTAACAGATGTAGAAGAAAAATATATGGAAATAATGTTACCAAGAGTGTGGGAATAAACAGAATTGCTCAAGGTTCTTATATTTTACATGAAGCGTGAGATCACCTCCATGTAGATTTTGATTAGAGACAAAGTACTGTAATTCCTGCATTAACAACAGCAAAAATAGATGGATATAAGCACCAAGAGGAATTAAAAATACCAAAATTTTTGATTAATTCATAAAGAAGCATGAAATTTAAATAGTTCCAATGAGAAAAATTAAACAATGGAGTCTCCAAATGCAATTACAGCAGTAATTCCACTGAATGTAAATTAACTAAATATTCCTGTTAAAAGTAATTATCCTTGGAACACAGTTCTTTTTTTATAGTTTATTTATTTATTTTGAGGGAAAGAGAGAAAATATGAGTAGGGGTCGGAGAGGAGGGGAGACAGAGAATCCCAAGAATCAATGCAGGACTCAAAATCCTGAATTGTGAAATTACGGCCTAAGCTGAAACCAAGAGTTGGATGCTTAACTCTCTAAGCCACCCAGGCACCCCACAATACAATTCTTGAATAAACAAAGAATTTTGGTAGAAAAAAACAAAAGCAAATCTCCTCACACTGGAAAAATAGGCACTCTTGACTATGGATAGTCTAAAAGAGATTATTTTCAAATATAAACATACACTTAGGTTTGAAAAGGAAAGGATGAAAAAAATATTCATAAAGTAACACAAGACTGCTTTGTCTTAAAATAACAAGTCTTATCAGAAATAGAAGATAATGTATAATAAATAAAGGTATATCTTTCAGGAACATATAATAATTATAAATGTGTGTATGTCTGATTAAAGAGCTTCAAAATCAACAAAAAGTAAACTGAAAAAAAGGGAGAAAAGAGACAAATACAGAAGTACAGTTAGTGATTAAATATAAACTACATGTGTGACTTCCATGATACTACTTCCTATCTTAAAGCTTGTCTCTTGGTCTGTTAAATGAGCATAATTTCTATCTTGAAAGTTGAAACTTAAATGTGATCATACATGCAAAGTGTTTATTACAGGGCTATTGGGTACATAAGTTCTGTGAAGAGTAGATTCTAGTGTTTTTTTAGATGCTCAACATCACTCATCATCAGGGAAATACAAATGAAAACCACAAAGAGATACTACCTCCTATCTGTCAGAATGGCTAAAATTAACAACACAGGACACAACAGATGTGGGCAAGGATGTGGAGAAAGGGAACCCTCTTACTATTGGTGGGAATGCAAACTGGTACAGCCACTCTGAAAAACAGTATGGAGGTCCCTCAAAAAGGTAAAAATAGAACTGCCCTGTGACCCAGCAATTGCATAGCTAGGTATTTATGCAAAGGTCATAAAAATACTGATTTGAAAGGGTACATGCACCCAATGTTTAGAGCAGTACCATCAACATGAGTGTAATTATGGAAAGATCCCAAATGTCCATCAGCTGATGAATAAAGAAGATGTGGTATACATATACAATGGAACATACAGCCATCAAAAAGAATGACATCTTGTCATTTACAATGATGTGAGTGGAGCTAGAGAGTATTATGCTTAGTGAAGTAAGTCACTAAGAGAAAGATAAATACCATATGACTTCACTCTTTGTGAAATTTTAGGAAAAACATTCAGGTGAACAAAGCAGAGGGAATAAAAAAAGAGAGACAGAAAGGCAAACCATAAGAGACTATTTACTGCAGAGAACAAACTGAGGGTTACTGGTAGGGAAGTGGGGGAGATGAACTAAATAGGTGATGAATATTAAGGAAGATGCTTGTTGTGATGAGCACTGGGTGTTACAAATAAGTGATGAATCACTAAATTCTACTACTGAAACCAATTACACTATATATTAGCTAGCTAGAACTTAAAAATCTGAAATAAAAAAAGTTCTAATGTTTATCTAAACGTATAGAATTTCTAGATTATCAAGAACAAAGGCCCATTCTAAACTCTTAGAATTAGTTATAATGCCTTCTGATCTCAAAAACAACTTTCTTGAGCATTGCCACAGTTTGTTTCTTTTGACTGTTAAAACTGGCATTTTTCCCCAATAATCCTTGTACTTAATACTTTGCACTTTTGATTCTCATCCTTCCATTCTACAGAAATCAGTATTTCAAAGGTTGTATTATCATCTTCTAGACAAAATAGAGCGCATACTCTTAGACTACATGTTCTTCAATGTGTTGTTCACAATCGTAAAAATTGGACCACCTTTCTTCTTTTGAAATGCTGCCCTCATCTGGCTCCATATCATGCAGCTCTTTGAAATGTTCTCATATCTGTAACTTATTTTTCTGCCATTTTATTCTTCTCTTCTTGGGATGGTGTCTCCCAACGGTCTGATTTTTTTTTATGTGCTCTCTTTCAAGATATCCACTTGAGTGACTTATTCTTACCAAGCGGTCACTTCATTGTTGATGATTATAATAATCTACACTTTTATCCTGCAAATAACGATTTATTCATTCATCTTAAATTTAAAATAATCACTTGTAGACACAATGATTCACTACACAAGAAGTTGTTTATTTTCATAAGCAAATTTGAATGTCAGGTTAATTTTTTTTCACAATAATTTTTACTTTTACAATTCTTTGCCTAATTGAACATAAGTTAGCTTGACCATGATAGGGTCAAGTCCAAAGGACCCAGAATAGTCATATTTTGCTTCAGTCTCCAAGATTACAGAGAATGCTATCCTTTTCCTCTATTTCCTCATATATAAATCATTTGTAAACCTTATTCAGCTCTGACATGCTATGTAGGGTTTAGAAAAGCAACCACATTACAGTGGTAAAAATCTTTTGTGGCTAGGTACACTGGATTATTTGAATGCCAAAGTCCAATTCTACAAAACTTTAAAACTGTTCCAGCTAAAATGCTTCACCATACTTAGAAAATAGATCATCATATTTTCCAACAAGCAGAGATCTGGACAAAGATCCTTATCAGGTATTTCTCTGGGAGAATGGATGAATGGGAGCCCCTATGTGACTATGCAGTAGGGACAGATAAAGTATGGACAAAAATCCAATGCAATCAACCAAAAAGCCTTAATTATTTCAGGGATAGCTCAGAGATATTGTTGGTTTGGTTCCAGACAATTCGCAGTATAATGGAAGTTAAATGAATTTTTTGGTGTCCCAATGTGTATAAAAGTTTTATTTATACTATACTATAGTTGACTAAGTAGTCTACTTAGTCTACTATACTATAGTCTCCTAAGTAGTCTACTTAGTCTACTAAGTATCTACTAAGTAGTCTACTATAGTCTACTAACTATCATCTGAACTTTCATTGAGTCCTCATCTTTTTGCTGCTGGGTGTGGGGGGGTCGGGGGTAGAGAGGAACTTGCTTTGATGTTGATGGTTGCTGACTGATAAGGATGGTGGTTGTTGAAGACTGGGGTGGCTGTGGTATTTTCTTAACATAGGACAACAATAAGGTTTGCTATATCAATGGACTTTTCCTTTCATGAAGGATTTCTTGGTTGCATGCAATGCTGTTTGATAGCATTTTAGCTATAGTAGAACTTCCTTTAAAAATTGAAATCAATCCTCTCAAAACCTGCTGCTGGTTTATGAACTGATTTTATGTAATATTCTAAATCCTGTGTTGTCATTTCAAGTATCTTCACAGCATTCTCTTCAATAGATTCCACCTCAAAACCACTTTCATTGCTCATCCGTAAAAAGCAACTCCTGATCCAATCAAGTTTTATCATGAGATTGCATCATTTCAGTCACATTTTCAGGCTCAAAGTCTAATTTTAATTCTCCTACTATTTCCACCACATCTGTACTTACTTCCTACACTGAACACTGAATTTGAACACTTCACAGTCATCCATGAGGATTAGAATCAACTTCTTCCAAACTCTTATTCATATTGATATTTTGGCCTCTTCCCATGAATCACAGATATTCTTAATGACAAATAGAATAATGAATCCTTTCCCAAAGATTTTCAATTTACGCTGCCCAGATCCATCAAAGGAATCTATTTCAGTTACAGATTTATAAAACATACTCTTTAAATAATAAGACTTGCAAGTAGAGATGACTCCCTGATCTGTGGACTGCAGAATGGTTGTTGTGTTAGCAAGCTTAAAAACCACATTCATCTTGTGTATCTCCATCACAGCTCTTGGGTAACTGGGTGCATTGTCAATGAATAGTAACACTTTTTTATAATGCTGAGATAAAGGATGTTTTATTATCTTGACTTAACCATAAATTATAATTATTATTTATAAAAGTTATATAAATTCAAGTTGATCATCTTTAAAGTCTCAAAAGCCAAATACAAATAAAACACATAAAATTACTTGAAGTGAAAAGTTCTGACATGTTATATGTAATCATAGAATGAATCACTGCACTAATTATCCAAAGTAATATTAAAGGTAACAAAAGAGATGTTTGGTATTGAATGTAAATTCAAATGTATAGTATATCTATAATAATAGATCAAAGTGAAAGTATATCTGCATTTTCTAAAAGGAATAATTTAGTTTACAAATACTGTATTCTTCAACAAAATAAGAATGTTGGACAGTCTTATCAACCAGGTAGTTTTTACAACTTCTACATGTAACTGAACCGTTTTATTCTAGAGCCAGTATTTTTATTTACAGAGTTTGCAAATCAAAGTGTAACAAATCATCACATATCAGGATTGGTAAGAATACCAAGTATTATTTCACAACAGCCACTACATGTTTCTTCTTCTCCGACACAATTGACATAGATCCAGGCTTGCCATGTTTGAGACATTTCACTTCCTTTCACTGACGAGCTTCTTTCATGATGCACCGTTCCTGAGTCTGGCTGTAGATGGATTTTGGTAGATGTTGGTGATGAGTAATACATTTTATATGAGGATGATGTTGAAATTTCTCTTTCAATTTTTGGTTATAATCTTTAGCTGCTTTTTCTTTTGATACCCAACTTTTCAGAAGTATTAGCTTTCTACAGACAAATGTTCATTTCATCAGATCCGCACATAATATATTTGCTGTCAGAAGTCCATTTTACACATATAACATGTTACATTCTTTTTGTGTGATAGACTTCCCTGCTTCTATTCTTGTCCAAAGGAAAAATTCAAATAGATTTATCAAAACTAGCAGGCACAAACTCCTTCCCAGTGGGAGAATAATCCACATCAAGCACTGTAGATACATGATCCATATGGACCATTACAGGAGTGTCCAGCACACACATATTAAAAGCATATAAATTGTAATCCTTATTTGTCACAGCATAAATGAAAGCTTCCATAGGGTCCCAACAAAATGTGTTTGTTCTCATATCTAAGATGACCTTTTATAGGGGAGTAGCTTGCCTCATGTCATATAGTACTATACTCCTGTCAGAAGCACAACTTCCCAAGAAAAATGTCTCAGTTGGGTTAAATTTAACACTACTTTTACTGTCGAGTCCCCAGGTCATTGAACATATAGGACTTGTTCTTTGTTCATTCCAAATGTCTACTTACTGTCCACATGTGGCAAAAACAGGTTCTTTCCAGTGATGATCAATCTCTGTATACACTGTCTTTCCTAATATTGTATGCAATGGTTTCTCTTCTTCTCCATAGCCTGGTCCATCCATTTTCCACTGCTTCATGGTTTTGTCATCACCAACAGTAAAGAAAGAAGTCCCATAGAAGCGAGTACATATTCCTCGTACAAAACCCTCATGTGTTTTTATTGCATGGATACATTTTTGTTTAGTCAAGTTCCAAATTCTAACCTCTCCATCACATGCCCTGGAAAGGACAGTAGCCAGGCTCTTTGGGTGCTTTGCCCATCAATTGACTCCATCTCGGTGACTGTCCAGGGAAGCAAGGAATGGTTTTGCAAATACCTGTTCCAATTTGGTAGCATTTAAAGCTCTTATATATTCTTGCGGGACCTCAAAAGGATGAAAGGTAGGATCATAGTTTCTTGGAACTCTTTGTAAGTCCAGCTTGGTTTCACAGACATAGTCGTCCGGGTTTGACTCAGCATCTTCACCTTCATTTTGGCTGCTAGGTGCCCCCAACTTCCCGAGCCTTTCCTTCAAGTTTGTGTTACCCTCACCTCTGAGTAATAATATTTTGAAAGCAATCTTTCTTTTCTGAGCTGTTCTTAACAGCTGGCTTAAAGTATTCAATATACCATGTGATAAACAGATGTACTATCATCCAGGCTTTGTTGTTCCATGTATAGAGCAGATAGAGCAGATTTGGTGTAATTTTTAAGGGCTTTAGGATTTTTGGAATAGTAAATGAACACTGGCTTCAATTTAAAGTCATCAGCTTCATTAGCCCCAAACAGGAGACTCAGACTATGTTTTGAAATCAGACATTGACTTCTCTGTAGCGTGAAACTCCTAGTTGGCATCTTCACCAATAATATGCTATTTCATATGCATTGAAAATCTGTTTCTTAGTATAGCCACCTTCATTAATGATCTTAGCTGGATCTTCTGGATAACTTGTTGCAGCTTTTACATCAACACTTTCTGCCTCACTTTGCACTTTTACGTCATGGACATGGCTTCTTCCTTTAAACCTCATGACACAACCTCTGCTAGATTCCAACTTTTATTTGGCAGTGTCTTTACCAATCTCAGCCTTCACAGAATGGAAGAGCGCTAGAACCTTGCTCTAGATTAGGGCTTGGCTTAAGGAAATGTAGCTTGTTTGATCTTTCATCAAAACCACTGAAACTTTTGCCCCATCAGCGATACACGTGGTACGCGTTCTTACTATTTGTGTGTTCACTGGAACAGCACATTGAATTTCCTTCAGGATCTTTTCCTTTGCTTTCACAACTTGGCTGAGTGTTTGGTACCAGAGGTCCTTCTATCAGCCTACCTGGGTTGGCTTTCGACATGCCTTCCTTACTGAGCCCAATTATGTCTAGCTTTTGATTTAAAGTGAGAAATGTACAACTCTTTATTTTTCTTGAACACATAAAAGGCCACTGTAGGGTTATGAATTTACTTAATTTCAATATTGTTGTATGTCAGGGAATAGAGAGGCCTAAGGAAGAGAAAACAATGGGGGGAAAGCTGGCCAATGGAGCAGTTAGATAGGACACATACAATATTTATCAATGAAATTTGTGTCTTCTAATGGGAGCAGGTTTTATTATCCTAAAATAATTACAAAGATCATTGATGACAGGTCACCATAAGAAAAATGGAAAAGTTCAAAATGTTGTGAGAATTACTAAAATGTGACACAGAGACACAGAGTGAATCAATGCTGTTGGACAAGAGCCTCGACGGACTTGCTTGACTTGGGTTGCCACAAACCTTCAATATGTAAAAAATGCACTACCTGCAAAGCACAATAAAGTACAATAAAATAAGGTATGCCTGTCCATCAGTACTCCTGCTTTGATCATTCCCCATTGTAGCTGTTAAAGCTAATATATTTGCTCTCGTTTTAGATAGAACAAAACAAAGACGCAAGCTTCCTTTCAAGAAATTCCAATATTCAGTCAAATTCTGGTAGCCCAAGGGATACCTAAACGCCTTAAACAGAGACTTGAAAAAGTCTTCTTGTAAAAATGTCCAAGAACCATTTTTCTTCTGAGACTTGCAAAAACATACCTTTAAGATTTCAAAACTTTGGTTCTACTCCAACCACAACTTACATTATCATTAATGTGCAATTATTAATGGTGACTGTATAAAGGGTTATGTTCTAAAGTCATTTGACTTCCCTTTATGATAGGAAAAAAAGTTGCATTTTAAAATATGTTACAGGTCTTCAGTTCTCTTTGATTTCACTTTCCAGGCAGTTCCACAGGCTAACTTTTTTATACAGCTTGTCTAGAATTTGTCAGTATTGACTTACTGCCATGCTCATCATCATGAGTCTATATTATGAGAGTATGTCTTTTGCTGGACTCTAAACCATTCTCCCCCTTTTTCTTCCCATCCATCCTGAATCCTGTCACCACTTCAGACTTCCTTAAGCAATAGTGTCTGTCTCAGGGCACTAGCCTCCTTTATAAACTACAATGGCTGCAAAGTAAATATTTATCCAATTACTTGCAGATGTTCTCAGCTTTTTATAATCTGACACCCTTCATTAACCCAACCAGTTTTATCTGTCTCCTTTTGAATACATGCTTTAAATACATGCTTGCCACTGTTACTCCTGGTAAATCATGCATTGTTTTCCCTCCTTGTGAATCACCCCTCTCCATGATGTTTTAGCCAGACTCATACTAGGTTTTGTAGCCCACCCTAGAAAATTCTTACTCTTCCATCTTCAGGTTAAGGTCCCCTTTTGTGAGAAGTTTTGCTTATTTTACTGTCCTTCATGTTTCTACATTTACTTGTGTTAGTTAATATTGTTTTTTGTTTTGTTTTTACTTAAATCTCACTCTCCTGTGCTCAGCAAGGACTCTGCAAACCCTATTTCAGTTTTGCTAGCTGCCTCCCTGGAGACAAGAGATGGAGACTAGGAAGTTGGAGCAAAGAGAAGGGTTTTGGTCATCTTATCCTACTTCCAGTTTGGCTCGCTATTTGTTCCTGTCACCATCACCACAGCAGTGTACCTTGACTTTGGAAGTGGCCATTCACTTACAAATAGCACTTGAAATCAGTGTCCAGTTTTTCCAACACTCCTATAACAGTCTTCTGCTTGGAGACACGAGAAACATCCTGCTGGAAGTATCTTTCAAGACCTGGGTCCCTGCTCCATGAGGACAGTCCTCTGAGGGACTCAGATGTCCACCAGGTGTGCACTGTCTCCTCCCGAGAAGTTAGAGCTCTAACTTCACAAAGCCCCTCCTCTGTGCCCTTAAAATGTAATAATTTCAACTTCTTTTTTTTTTAAGTTTATGTATCTATTTTGAGAGAAAGCATGAGCTGGGGAGGGGCAGAGAGAGAGAGAGGGAGAGAGAGAGAGTCTCAAGCAGGTTCCCCGCACTATCAGCATGGCACCCGATGTGGTGCTCAAACTCACAAACTGTAAAATTATGACCTTCGCTGACATCAAGAATCTGAAGCCTAGCCAATTGATCCACCAGGCACCTTCAGCGTCTTTTCTGTTAGCTCAGCATAAGCTTTCTGTAGTTACTACCACTGTGATACTGTCATGTTCCTGTTTGCCAGAACAAATCTCCAACACTGTTAACCATTTTTATTAAAATATCCCTGTTAAAATAGCTGAGTAGTATTTGTCTCCTGACTGGACCTCGTTTAGTCGACCTCTCTTCTCAGCCACGTATTCCTCCCATATACTCAAATTATGGCATCAGTCAATTTAAGCTATATTGTTTTATATATTGTTTCATATTTGTTTTATTTGCAAGTAGACCTAGTTTCTTGAAGGCAAGATATTTCCATTTCTATACTCCCAGGACCCAGCACGTAGCCTGATGTACAATATATATTTGTTAGGTGAATAGAAGAATGACAGTATTGAATTATTCCAAGTCTCTGTTTCTGTCATGTGGTGATGAAACATTCTGGAAGCCTGACTTTGTAAGCTACATGTCAGACCAGAATAGGAAGCTGTCTAGCTGGAGGCAGTGAGGAACATCAACTTATCAATCACTGACTCCCCACTTATCCAGGGTTTCATCACCATTTAGGTAGGAACAGAATGATCTTTTTTTTTTTTTTTCCTCAGAGTGTGTGCTTCACGAATCTTTCTGAGGTAGTGCTTACATCAAAATTTCTCTCAAAGCCTCCATATGTTAAACTATATTTTTAAACTCTCTCCTAAGATGAGAAAATATGGAAATTAAAAGTGATCTTTAAACAGAAATTATACTCGATTGGTACTAATTGGGGAATAAAAAATTAACATAGTTACATATTGTTCTAATATTTTTTAAATTGTCATTTGCCTTTGTTATGATTTTTAAATACAACACCCTATCAATTTAGTAGTCTTATCTGAGAATACTCATTTTGCATTTATTTTAAGCATTCTGCTATTTTTAAAATCCTGTTTTCTAAAAAGATAGTGTAAAATCTGTTCTTTTCATATTTATCCAAAATTCACTTGAAATTGCCTTTGATTTATAATAAAATGAAAAATAAGTCTTAGCTATTTGGACCACATAGCCTGCCCAAATAAAACATTTATGACCCATTTTCACCAAGCAAATCTCTCAGTTTAAGTAAATAGTAGAGACTCATTTCAATGAGGAAAAATAGAAGCATGATTTTTAAAATATATTTAATATATGCACATAGTCATGTGAATGCAATAAGTTCATGCTTTTCTAGGCATGTTCTCAAAGAGAACACCAAGGTATATGCATGGGGGCATTCTTACTACAATTAGTCTATTTTTGTCATTATTTTTTCTATTGTACTTTTTAAACTGGCTTCTTACTTTTTTCATAATCCCTGTGGTGAATAATCAACCTAAGATTATTTGTCAATGTCTTGTTTAAACTGGATCTTACAAAGAGGAGGAATGTGCCATCTCAGTATGTAGAAAAACCACTTTGTTTACACATGGTCAATTCTACAAAGCTTTGTCTCAGATAACATGAAAAATTGAGTGTACCCTCTCTTCATTCAACAAATGAACTAATTCATCTTTTTCCCCTCACAAGGGATGATAGCTTATGTAATTCATCCTCTGTTTTTTATGGGTACAACACCACCTCTTTAGGAGCAAGGGCTCCATCAATATTATGGGTGCAAGTGTTCAGACGTCTTTCCTCTTGAAGCAACTGACTATAGTTATATATAATTTGTACTCTGCTTTCCAATGCTGTGATCACCTTCAGACAAGAGGCTCACACAGGATTCAGCAAGGACAACAATTAAGCATCTTTAGCTCATCTAGCAGTCCACAGGATCGTGACTTGCCTAAACAATGAGGCATAAAATACACATTAAGAATCTAGCGAGGTGGAGAATATAAAAAGGAAAGATACAAATTACAAAACCTGTACAAATCAATGGGGCTGTTTAAAAAAAATCCGTATCAGGCAGCATAGTGGCTATGAAAATAACATTCTTCCCCAGGGTTTGATAAGTGTAGCATAATGAGTACAACCTTTATAGCCAACAATTAGTCTGCCGTGCAAGGCCTTCAGCAGAAAATGGAATTACCAACAAGATCCATCTTGATCAAAAAGCCATATATGCTCTTAATGAGCAGCCTTTATCTTTTCTTTCTTATTGCCTTTACAAATTTAAGAGCAGCCCAAGTTGATTTATGTGACATAGGAGGAAAGCACTGCCTCTGCTTGGAGAACAGTTGGTTGTGTCCATGTTGCCAAGTTGTTCTAATAGCTGTTCAACTAATTTTTGTGTTACCTGTTCAGTTTGAGAAAATATTTTGAAAATTTTAAAGTAAAATGTATTTTTGAACCTGAGAGTTAAGTGTTTATCCTACCATTATGGGCCAATCATGTTTGAAACCAATCTTTTCCCGTTGTAGGCAAGGACAGATCAAATGACAATTGGAAGATGAAGAAATATGCCTCTGGTTATGTGCTTTTCTTCCTTCCAGGTTTCTTAATATTACAGATACCCCTGTTTTCATCCTACCACAGTAGAAATAATGTGAGAGAGGAAGAGTCAGTTCATGCATACTGTAATACCAATAGGCAGTAAGGCATGATGATACCTTAATCATTAATTTCCCATGCTTTGTATGTATTGTTCCAATTTTTTTTCCCTAGAATGTTAACTCTGGTCTTAGGTACTTGGGAAAAATGGAATCATCCTTCATGTCTCAGCTCGAAGTTGCAATGTCTTTGGCCACTGC
This sequence comes from Crocuta crocuta, assembly GCF_008692635.1. Lineage (NCBI taxonomy): Eukaryota > Metazoa > Chordata > Mammalia > Carnivora > Hyaenidae > Crocuta > Crocuta crocuta. The sequence continues at coordinate 56,758 of NW_027529481.1, read as the reverse complement.
TGCTGGTACAAGCAGAAAGGTGCTTGCATCTATGTGCAGCATCTTCAGTATATTGTGCTTCCATTTTAACACTTACTACCTGTGGACTTTGAGTTGCTTTTATCTCTTTGTCTTTGTGTTTCAATCCATTGATCTGAGACAGTGGCAAATACATAGTAAGCACTTAATAAAGCCCACTCAATGGTTGTGTATATTAATGACAGAGTAACAATATTTTATGTAAAATTACTTTGTCATTTGCATTTTTGCAAGAGATTTTAGAATTTTAGCCAGCAGAACACCTAATAGGGAGAATATTTTGGCATGGGGGGGATCTTCCAAGCATCCTTGACCTTTAAGCTTGAACATATGATTTTTCTTCCTTGTCATTTCCTTTCCTGTGAATGCTGAGAACTTATCACATTACTGCCTTGCTATTGCACTGGTCACTAGATTGAATCTGTTCTTCATTCCATTTTCCAGGACACCATTCGAGGGCTTCAGATGAACTCGGCATCCTTCTAAATGATACTCCAGATCTAGGTATTCTTCAGTGCTCTGGGATTCTGCAATTAGCACATGGTAATTTCCCACCCTAGTAACTTATAAGTGAAGGTAATCTTTCTTTACTATCAGTATTCTCTCCCTAGAGCTATATTTATGAATATTTAAGTAGTAGTTTGATTTTTATTGCTTATATACCATCTTCTGTCTTCCCTGTTAGGTAATTTCTATCTGGGGAGATACCCAGCTTCTCCTAATAATCAAAGGACTTAGCTTTTGGAAATATAAAAACTGGCAATGGCCATTTGTCATGGAGATTACACCTTCCTCAGTATACTGAATAACTGCTGTCAGTTTACCGGACGATTATCCCCTACCTAGAGTGGGCAAGCCTAATGACGTATTCTGGAACCTTCTACTCTCATCTAGGTCCCCTGACAGGCCCTGGCCACTTCCATCAACAGAGACTAACAATCATTCAGGTGAGAAACACGGTAACAAGGGAAGAGAACATTAACTAGGAATCAAATCAAAGTTTTTTTTCCTCAAATGATCAACTCTATTAGAGCATGGAATAGATCTCCTTATTTGTGTTTTGCAACTCCTGTTCTAATGAGTATCTGAGAAAGTCTCAGACTATTTAAACCCAAATTTTGACTTTACAGTGACATAATCTTTACTTTTCATGATTTTTAACTTCAATGATTTTACAAATTTCAGTATCTTTATATTTATCAGTAATCATCAACATATACCTGAATATGATCATTTAAATGTGTTGATTGTTTGCTAAGCACAGACGATATACATTATCATGAAATAGTTAATAACCTACCTAGGAAAATTTGCTAATCACTGATACTACTCTTGGTTGTAATAATTGCCATTTTCTTTTCACTGATTCAGTTATTATTCTTTGGAGATCTATAAACAACCAAAAGCTTTACCTATTAAATCCAGAGAGTCCATAAATATGAGAAGAAAAAAATCATGACTTTATGTTCAGTAACAAATTAAGCATTTTCTTCACATTTCACATGATTATAGGCAACAAACTATACAGTATTAATAATGGTACCTTGTTCATTAAAAGATATATTCCTTCCACTTAGAGTTGTTTCCTTTTGTAATCCTACGGAATATGTATGTATTTAAGTTATTCTGTTAAGTGGGTCCATGGGGTTCTCTAGCCAACCAAAGTTGTACACAGAACAAAACATTTAGTAACATCTGCCCTTATGCTTTTGTTCTATATATGCTTACCTACTTATATTATCCCTGTGTATTATAACTTCTCATGGATATCCTCAATGTTTCCTCCTAGAAAACTCTCAAGATCCAGATCAGTACAATTTGATACTCTCTTAAAAATGTTTGTTTGTTTGTTTAGAGTTTGTCATGGGGAGAGGCAGAGAGACAGAATTCCAAGCAGACTCTGCACCTTCAATGCAGAGCCTTTGGTGGGGCTCGAACTCACAAATCAGGAGATCATGACCTGAGCCACAAACAAGAGTCAGGTGCTCAACCAAACGAGCCACCCAGGTGCCACTGGACACTGGTTTCTTTATGCTTTCTGGATTTTCCATTTAGGAAAAAAAGGTCATATAATTATCAAAACCATGGGTCTCTATTACATGTGTATTTTTTATATATTTTATACAGTTTATTTACATCCTGTCTCAGCCTTGCTTGTATACTCGCATACACACACACACAGGAGGCAAATCAAAGCAAATCATATGTGTGTGTGTGTAATATATATATACCTTAGAGTTTTTAATTGCAGCACATTCTTTGACTGTTTTTATGTTCAGCTTCTTTCACAGCTCCAGCAAACTGGTTAGTAGCACAACATTGCCACACCAGAATGTTCTGGAACTTGTATTAACTGCCTCATTGGGATTGGAATAGGAGTATCAAACTACAACCAAATAACAAAACAAAACTCTCAACAGTTAAATGTATAATATTATCAAAGCTACAGCTGAGTGCTGCTATAGTTTTAGAAAAGTTAAGGCTTCAAACAAAAATTCAGTCAGTTTCTATTTAGAAACTGAAAAGCTGGTCTTAAAATTATATGGAAAAAAAGATCTATGATAGCCCAATGTGTTTTTTAAGTAATATACACATCAAAGGAGAAAGTGTCTTCAACAAATGATGCTGGCAACTCTGGATTAACACATGAACAAAAATGTACAGAGTTTCATCTTATTTTATAATAAAAAATGAGTGCAAACTAAATTACAGACTTAAATACAAGAGCTAAAATGATAAAGATTTTAGAAGAAAACAAAGGAGAAAGTCTTTGTGACTTAGAATAAGTAAAAATTTCTTAAGACAAAAAAGGGATGTACTGTAAAAAATAAGTGGCAATTAACTAAAATAAAAACCTGCGCTTGGAAGTTTCTATTGGGCAAACAAAAAACAAGGCACGAAACATGACACAGTATTCACACTAAATATATTTGAAGAAGAACTAACCAAGGATAAAAACACTTAGAAGATGAATGAGTTCTGAGAGGACAGAGGGCCATTAGTTTGGGAAAAGCACAATTTGTTGTCCTGTTTTCATGATTTTTGCATCTTACCTCTTAGAATATTTTGGGTAATAAGGGGTTGTACATTTATACACTTAATCCTATTTTCTTTTATTCTGATAATCAGGAGGTTCCTTAACATTTACGATAATGCTTAGAATCCACTAAGTGTAAAACCTATGTACTTATTATGTTGTAAGAATGCTTTATATAATCTTGATACAAGTTCTTTTTCAAATATACTTATTGTGAAAAACAAAACAAAACAATTATACTTATTGTAAATAACAGGAGTCACATTTCTGAAGATTCTGTTAAGTGACAGGAGTAAAACAACGTAGGACACATATTCAGACTAACATATCTAATACTTAGCATAACATAGGACAATTGAAAATTAGAGATTTGTTGAAATATTGTAGGGCATATCTTGCTCTAGGGAATTCTTTTTTTTTTTTAATTTAACATCTACTTATTTTTGAGAGAAATAGCACATGCAGGAAAGGGGCAGAAAGAGGGAGACACAGAATCTGAAGCAGGCTCCAGGCTCTGTCTGAGCTCTAAGCTGTCAGCACAGAGCCTGAAGCAGAGCTAGAACTCACCAACCATGAGATCATGACCTGAGCCAAAGTTGTGATGCTTAACCAACTGAGCCACGCAATTGTCCCTCCTCTCAGGAATTCTTAATGGTCATTTCTTCTTTGAGGGTTAGTACCCACAATTTCGCTTAGAAGTTTTTCTCTAAAACCTAAGTATTTTCTTTCCAGTTTATCTCATTACTGGATTGGGGTGATTTTTTCTTCATGGATTCTTCACAAAAGGAATTCCTCTCTTTATTCTGTAGAAAAATTGAGATTCCACCTTCCTTGCTTCTGGCCACTATTACCTATGCCTTAGAGGTTATTACAAGGATGTATAAAAAATTTACTGAAAGTCATTGTTTTTCGTGGAAATTCTGCCAGTTCTTAAAGTTTTTATTTTCAGTACATACAGAATGGCACGAATGCCAATTAATCAAAAAAGACACTGGCAGTAAATTACCCAGAAGCCTAGAAGGGAAGGTGCTGACTGGGTCTCAGATCTCAACTGTACATCAGACATTGTTTTACTTGCTTCTCATGGACTATGGATGGTCTCCATAATCCTCTGTCGGCTTTACTGGATGGGTACCATTCTTTTAAAGAAGATAAACCAAAGCCCACAGAAAGCAAGTAACTTACATAAATCATAGAAGAAATAAATTCCAATTAACCTCTTCCAAAAAAATTCCAATTAAATCCAGGCAGCTGGACTTTAAGCCTTCCTTCTACACTTTCTCAATCTACTAACATGCATACATAAGATATTAAATTTAAAATTCAAATTTTTAATGAAGTCCATGATGCTATTCCTCATTTTATTTGGATAAACAGATAAAGATCAAGAGATTTAATTTAGGTAATTTAAACAACTTATTTCAGGTTTTTTTCAACCCTGGATAAAGAGAATATGACCCTGGATAGAGATTCAGGGGGTTGATGAATTCAAAGTTTGAAATGGTACAGAAAATCAAATATAACAGTATTTTCTTGACAAAAATTCAGAGACAGTTTTTGAGTTTTGGGGATTCTTTTTACCTGCCATATTACCAAATACATAGTCCATCTTAAGCATTTCAAAAATAGGAATAAAAAGTTGGCAGTATGCATAATTCAGATTATATCCAGTGTTCAATTCAAACTAGAATACATTTGGTTAACATTTCAGTATTCATATATGAAGTTTCTGGTTATGATTAAAAAACAAACAGTAAAACAAAAAAACCAAAGAATATCCTAGTTTATCACAAGATGGACAGTTTTAAAATTGCTCCATGGCCCATGACTTATCTCTTTTTAATGCAGGATTTTCATAAATATTCATCTATCACATGGTATGTGATGTATTTATAACATCTCCCATGTCAGACTGAAGAGGTAGGCTATGCTGAGAATTAAAGACAGAGTGTGAGTGACGGAGGGGCAGAGAGAGTGAAGGAGACACAGAATCTGAAGCAGGCTCCAGGCTCTGAGCTATCAGCACAAAATCAGCATGGGGCTTGAACCCACCAACATCAAGACCATGACCTGAGCTGCAGTCAGATGTCCAACTAACTGAGCCAACTGGGCACTCAGTTTGAATTGTTTAGAACAAACCTTTGGTCAACTTTAAGCTGCAAAGTATAAACTTTAACCACTTTAATTCAGTTCATATTTCAAGATGAAATGCTTTTGCTTACAGTGTCCAAAGAGTTTCAAAATATTTTTAGTAAATAGCCACAATTTTCTTTGCAAATTTCACTCAATTATATATAATTATATATATTTTTCCAATTATCTTTGGTTACCTAGCGGCTCTTTCACTTCATCATCAGCTGTGGACTAGAAGAGGCCCTGATGTCCTGAGTCCATTCAGGAAACTATCCTGAAGGAGTCTGTTTAGGATATTGAGGTCAGCTTTCACTGGGAAAGATCTACTCATGATTGTGTTTCTTTCATTACTAACACTCCAGAGGAAGTAACTGGAAATTGTTCTTTTACTGCTTTTCCCCTCTTTTCCCTAACTCTCCTGTAGCTTTTAGAAGAGGGCTTTAGGCTAACATGAGGGAAAAAGAAAAAAAAAGTTTTTGATAAGATTGAGTGGTTCTAAATAATTTATTGCAGCAATCAATATCAGAATGGAGGCAAATGCTATCCTCTTTTTTGATATATGGCATATAACTATTTCATAAGGATTAAGTCAAGATTATCCTTAGGCTAAAAATACATTATGGACAGTATGACACTGACAAAACTCCAGGGTCTTCCATTCACTCAGCAAAGTAGGTTTTAACTGTCAAAAATAATGAAGACAGCTTAATCTAGGATTAAAACCTTATTAAATATTAATTTATTGAAAATTAGAATGTTACTGTGTACATTAACATGAATATACTTCTACCAACAATGAAACATGTGGACAAAAACATTCTTCTGAAACCTTTTCTCATCAATAATATTGTGTCTGTACACAATTCATCTAGGAGGTGGTTAGCCTCTATTTTTACAAATTAGCAGATGTTATCTTCTTTTAGCTTAAATAGGAGAACCTTTGCAGAAATATTAAGCTAATTAAGAGATGAAGATAACACATGCATACTTATTTCTATTAATTCTCCTCTTCTAAGGGAGAGAATCAATCTTGGAGCTCCTTAGTTGACCATATTGGGAATACTAAACATGGTTTTCATGTAAGCCTCTAACTAATTGTTTTATTATTCTGAACTTGGGGCCTAAATTTAAGGAGGGTATTAAGTATCAAAAAGAGTTGTCAGGGCACTTGGGTGGCTAAGCCAGTTAAGCATCCGACCTCGGCTCAGGTTATGATCTCACAGCCTGTGGGTTCGAGTCCCGGGTTGGGCTCTGTGCTGACAGCTCAGAGCCAGGAGCCTGCTTCAGAGTCTGTGTTTACCCTCTCTCTGACCCTCCCCTGCTCACACACTCTCTCTCTCTTTCTCTCTCTCTCTGAAATAAAACATTTTTAAAAATTAAAAAAAAAAAGTGTTGTCAAGAAGCATGTGGGTGGCTCAGTCAGTTAAATGTCTGACTTCGGCTCAAGTCATGATCTCACAGTTTGTGGGCTTGAGCCCCACATTGGGCTCTGTGCTGACAGCTCAGAGACTAGAGGCTGTTTCAGATTCTATGTCTCTCTCTCTCTCTACCCCTTGCCCTCTCATGCTCTGTCTCTCTCTCTGTCTCAAAAATAAATAAAACATAAAAAGAGTTGTCAAACAACACTGTTTATTATATAAATATGTACACATAAGTGATTGGGTTATGATCTTGAGGAACGATTAGAGACTAGGTTTAGAAGGACAATAAATAAGCACAAAACAAGTGAGAAAAATTATAAGGATATCTAGTTTTTCCAAGAATACCTAACTTTTTATCAAAACTTATTCTGGGTCATGCCAAAGTGAAGTGAGTTAACTCACTCATAGCAAGTAGTTTTGCATCTAGGCATATGTAAAGAATAAGTTTTTAATGCTTCTTCTGAAGAGCAGACTGGTTACACAAGGTTAATTTTTCTTCTGGGTATAGATTTTCAACATTCTTATTATCTTTTAATTATGTTAATAGATTTTAACAAATGTGTATAGATGGATTCAGATGACAGTGTATTAATTTCATCAGTATGAAATATATAAAATAATCTCTTATGCTTTCATCTTAATGGGAGTGTTATGGAAGCATCAATAAGAATTATACAGACAGCATATATAAATAAAACTAGGCTTAGTTACATTAGAATTTCCTTCTTATGAATTATAATCTTCATAGGAGCTGTATTGTCAACAAAAGACTTGGGTAACCAAAAATGATTCATTTATTATCTTTACTCAGTATTGGTCTAAAGTACTGAAATCCATTGGGGCTTATAATTACAGAGCACCACAATCACAGAAACTGTTTGAGAAATTGATATACACATTTTGAGTTAGTTTATATACAATAACTAAGTCTACATGCAGCACTGCCTCAGGTTTACAAGGGATAAATCTTTTAAAATGTCATTTTAGTTACAAATAGATTTGCATTTTCATGATCTTACATAAAACTGAATGTTACACTACCACTATATTTCACACTGTAAAAGATCAAAGAGAAGATAATATAGCTGTTTTTAAGCCACGTTGTCAAACCATTTTAATTTTTCCAAGAACTTAAACTTCACTAGAGGTACTATATAAACATTAGATTCTTTAACTCTATGTCACAACTATTTGAAAAATTACAAAAATTACTATTACAATTTTGTGAGTATTGAGCTAATAGTCATTTGCATTAGTTTGTTTTCCACCTAAGAATCTGCTATCATTATCTTAAATTGATATTACCTTAGTTGGCTGTAAGAACACTTACTTTTCTTTTCTTTTTTGAGAGAAAGAGGGAAGGGCAAAGGGAGACAGAGAAAGAGAATCTTAAGTAGGCTCCATGCCCAGCTCAGGGCCCAACAAGGGGCTCAATCTGAAGACTGTGAGATCACAACCTGAGCTGAAATCAAGAGTCAGACCCTTAACTGACTGAGCCACCCAGGTGCCTCGTGGCCAGAACACTTTAAATATTGGAAGTTAAAATTATTTCTTCTCCTCAAATTCTACACAACTTTTATTAAAGTCAATGCTTACTAGGATCTACACTTGTATCAGAAAAAGAACCTCCTCACACTGGGATGTTTCATCTAGTTTATTAATTCTTCCTTAGAGTAGAAAACTTACTATAACATGTTTCCTTAGAAGAGGCTACACATTCACAGGATAAATATTATCAAAATCCCAGAAAAGCCTGGGAATTTTGAGGTTGCTCTTCTCTGTAGGATATAAGCCATTTCCTTGGTGTTGAGATTAATTAGGAATCTCGCTGTAGGCACAGAACTGTAACCTAGAGAACCCTGGTCAAGAGGAGGTGGTCAGATAAGTTGAGCTGAAGGCTTAACTCAAAATTCAAAGCATTGTTGGTACACAAAGCTTTACCTCAATTTTTGACTTGACTGATCTGTAGGAGAGGTTACCACTACTTACAACAGGAAAAGTCATTAGCTCAGATTTACATCATAGGAGATGAGGAGATGCCAGAGAAGTCAGATATAGGCATGCTCCCTCTTGCAACTAAAGCTTAACATTTAAGTCACACCTATCAAGCACATTGCCACAGTTGCCTTGGAAGTCAACTAATGATGATAAAGTAGAGATCTTTAATTTCTTAATCACAGAAAACTAGCTTCAACTTATTTAAATATTTGCTTATAGTTTCCTTCATTGATTATAGAATTGCAGGACTCATTTCTAGGATAGAAGCAAAGATTATCTCGGAGATTAATCTCCAAGAGGGTCCCAAATTCTTAAACTAGACTCTTAAAAACTAGAGTCACCATTATAGAAAGATTATCATAATTGGCTATTTTGTTTCATGAAGGAATAAAGGCTTTCTTTAAAAATATACAACCTTGCAAAGATTTTGCAGCCTCTATTCTGTATCTTAAATTATGAGTTAAAGGCAAATGCGTATTGAACAACTCCTATATGGTAGATATACAAAGACAATTTCAAGATTACTTCTGTAGTCAAATTAAAATACCACCAATTTTGTAGGATGTGATATGAAGCAACTTTTTCAACTGTAGCTGAGCCTGACTTGGAGACTTGGTAACTTTCAATAAGAAAATAATACTGCAAAGGAGCCTAGAGTTTGTAAAAATTAAGTTCCCAGAAGAAAATGTGATGAGTGGGTTTATCACTCAAATCATCATAGATAGTCAACAATTCTGACTGAATAGGTTGGGTCACTTTTGAATTAAACAAAAACCAAAAACAGGGGCTCACTTGGGTGAGCATCTGATTTCAGCTGAGGTCATGATCTCACAGTTTATGGGTTTGAGCCCTGAGTAGGGCTCTGTGCTGACAGCTCAGAGCCAGGAGCCTGCTTCGGATTCTTGGTCTCCCTCTCTCTCTACCCCTCCCCACTCGTGCTTTTTCTCTTTCCAAAATGAATAAACATTAAATATTTTTAATAAAAAAACCAGAAATTCTTATCTTTGGTATCAAGTAATTTTTCAGCCTATCACAGAATGTAAAAATTTTAGGATGACTCTATAATTCATGGTATGTATCTTAGAAACAAGGCCTTTAGAAATCCTAAGATTTTATGTCACAGTAAATCCATGTTTTATCTCCCACAATGGGCTGGGCCATGATAAGTGTTAATGTCTTACACTTAATTGCATTCACCAACTCCCTAAGAGGGCCATACGTGCTTAATAGCCATTGGTTTAATGGGGAATTTAGGATTTTTCTTTTACCACCAAGTTGTGTAAATCCAGGTTTATGTTTTTTAAATAATATAAACTTCCAATGTTTTTTGGATTTTTTTAAACTCTAATTTTAGGACGCCTTTCTTCACAGACTCTGGCTGGTTGGATTGGTTGTTTCATTAAGTTCCATCATGAATTCATTTTCTGTTCTCCTTATTGGGTTACAAATTTCAAGACAAGAAAAAAATCCTGGTTTCTTCTTGGACATATCCTCTACATTTGTATTTGAAAGGAGTTTCTATCTGTTCTTTTGCCTTGAGTCATATCATCAGATCTTTCGACTTACTGACATTGATTCCTGGTAGGTTTCAGAAGGAGAGGCAACAATGGAGGTAGGGGAAAAAAAATCTTATCTTGTTTCATAGGCCAATTATAATCAGTTCTGTTATAATGTTGGTTTTAGAACTTGAAACTGTTCCAATGAGAATATTTTATTAGAAAACAATCTGAGAATAATTCAAATTTCAAATCTGCATATGTTCATTTTTGTTCCAAAACCCCTAGAACATCATGTCCTGAACTCACTCAACTATGCTAAGTCACCCAAGCTATGTAGACATCAATTCAGTTTTCCAATTCACCATATATGTTCTGCTTCTCACCTATGCACATTTGATGTTATAAACTCCCATCCAATTTCAGACAATCCTCTCTCACCAATTCAATGTAACTTACAAACTCACAAAGAATGTACATTACTCCTTTGGATTTGTAAGTTATCATTACAGTTAATTTTATTCTTACTAGAGAGAAATCGCTTTTCCCAACTACTCAGAAACAGGTATACATATGGTTGCTCTTGCGACTATGCTATGATTAACGTTTTAAAAAGTGACAACTGCTATTCAGCAACCTGCTGGCATTTAGTTTCAAGAGGTTTACTTGCGTCTCACTGTTTAGACACCTGTGAGTTTTGGGAGCTGTGCCTAACAAGTACAACTATTGTAAACTCTAGAGTAGGGCAAATGACTAAGCCATCCTGGCTACAAATAGCATTATGATGATTTTATAAATAGAATGGAATTACCATTATCTGTGCTTTCAAATAGACCTTTTGAAAACTCCAGGTTTTGGATGACAGCCAAGTGACTACGCTTCTGAAATATATTTTTTCAAAGGCTATTCTTTTATTGAAAATGAGTCTGAGTGTTTTACCCTCTTGAAAGGGCAAAGGAACCTCTCTTGAGATTGCCTCTTAAGGTCATGGATTAGTGGGTTAACACTTAGCTTGTGCAGTCCTTTTTTAATATTCTTCTAGTTTATCTCTGATTTCAGATGATTTTTTTTGAGATGATCTTTTTTGTTTGTTTTAAATAGAGCAGATAAATAAAATAACACTGCAGTTTCTGTCCACTGGAAAGTCCCAGTGTTTCAGTACATGAAATGAGATAGTTAGAGGATTCACTTGTAACATAGGCCATGGTTTTTACCATGTAAATCTCATCTAATCCTCACATTATGGGTTCAGTGTGTTGGTCTTTATTTTACATAAAGAATCAGAGGTTATGAGGTTTTTTAATGCAACTAGTATCTGTACTAATGAAGGCCTATATTCCATTCATCTGACCAGTGTATCTCCTTCCTACATTTCTAGCACTTTGACATTAATGGGAAATATATTTTGTCATAAATGCCAGAAATCTATTAGCTACTAGTAGTTATTAGAGCATCATTAGCCAAGTGGCACCTGGATAGCTCAGTCAGTTAAGTGTTTGACTTTTGTTTTCAGCTCAGGTCATGATCTCACAGTTGGTCAGACTGAATCCTGCATGGGCCTCTGAGCTGTCAGCATGGATCCTGCTTGGGATTCTCTCTTTCTGCCCCTCTGTCACTCACATTCTTTCTCTCTCTCTCTCTCTCAAAATAAATAAAAAAATAATTAGCCAAGAAAGTAGGATGAAGAAACTCCCATAGGTTCGAGGGGTATGTGACTTAGCTATTTAGTATTATGTATAGTATTTGAATATTAATTACAGGAAGGCAGGAAGTGTAGCAAAACATTAGTCAATCCAATCATATCACTATATCATATTACATTTTTATTTTTACCTCTTTGTTATGTGTAGGAATATAATTATGCTTAATAAGGTGGTTTATAGATAGCAACAATTCAGTCTTTGCAGCAAATATATTAATACCTTTTACTTATTAGCAACAGTAGCAAATTACTTAAAAGATACTTTTTAGTATGCTTACTTATCATAGCTAAACCTTAAGAGAACCTACCAAAAAAGGAAACATTTGTAAATTATTATACTTAAAAACAAACAAACAAAAAAACAGGGGGATTGGAATTAAAGTCAGAATCTCTGAATTTCAAATTCTGGATTCCCTCGTGGATTATGCAATATTTTTCTCAAGTCCTTTAGTCATTGTAAGCATTTTTTTCTTACAAGGATAACACGTGACTGGTGCACTATTTTGAGAGGATAAAATATAATGTGAAAGCCTTTTGTCAAACTCTGTACTAAGTATTATTGTTATTACGTTAAAGAAAATTGGGCATTATTTTGTCAATATATCTTCATTTCCTTGATGTAAATACAAGTATGAAATTAAATGTTGAAATTCAACATATTTCATAGATTTTAAGAACTTTGTTTAAAACTATAAAGACAACAGAATTGTTAGTAAGCATCACAGAATTTACACAAAAGACTGTCTTTTCTCAGCCATGCTGGTTTTTGGCCTTGCCTTTCCAGGCATCTGAGGGTTAAAATACGGAGGATAAGAATCTAGGTGGAGACCTTGGGAGGGAAGGGAATTAAGGGTACCTAAGAATGTTATTAGTCTTGACTAAAGGGCCAAATCTATTTTTTTTATAAAAATAGTTTATTGTTGGTTTCCATATAACACCCAGTGCTCATCCCCACAAGTGCCCTCCTCCAAGCCCATAAGCCCCCTCCCCCCCCCATCAGTCTTCAGTTTGTTCTCAGCATTCAAGAATGTCTCATGGTTTGCCTCCCTCCCTCTCCCTCACTATTTCTCCCCTTCTTCTCCCCCACGGTCCTTCATTAAGTTCCTCCTAATCCTCCTATATGTGCAAACATACGATATTTGTCCTTCTCTGCCTGACTTATTTCACTCAGCATAACACCCTCAAGGTCCATCCATGTTGCTACACATGGCCAGATTTCATTCTTTCTATTGCCATGTAATATTCCATCGTATAGATAAACCACGTCTTCTTGATCCATTCCTCTGTTGATGGACACTTAGGCTCTTTCCATGTTTTGGCTATTGTGGAGAGTGCTGCTATGAACATTGGGGTACATGTGCTCCTATGCATCAGCACTCCTGTATCCCTTGGGTAAATTCCTAGCAGTGCTATTGCTGGGTCCTAGGGGAGTTCTACTGCTATCTTTTTGAGGAATCTCCACACTGTTTTCCAGAGGGGCTGCACCAGTTTACATTCCCACCAACAGTGTAGGAGGGTGCCCGTTTCTCCACATCCTCGCCAGGATCTGGAGTCCTCTGATTTGCTCATTTTAGCCACTCTGACTGGCATGAGGTGGTATCTCAGTGTGGTTTTGATTTGTATTTTAAAGGGCCAACTTTAATCATTTAATATTCATTCACCTAAAATGGCTGAGCCAGGGGGTAAACTCGGCTATGTCCCACTACAAAGCTGTTCATTACCATGGTTTTCATCAAATCCTAAAAAGGATAATAACTGATAGACTGTCCAAGAAATGGAACATCATGAATATGTAAGTATTGATATTTAGATTTAGCACACCATTCTAACAATATATTGCTCTGGTATGTTGTGGGGGGTAAAAACAAGGCAACAAATTTACAAATATATGAGAATATACATGAAATATGCCAAAAGAACGGATTTTTGTTTAGATGTACAAAATGCAAAAGAGTTTTCTCTAATAATATTTGCTCCATGGTAGTCTTCTTAGTTCTTATGTTAAAAAATTTTAAACTATACAGGTTTTTTTCTTTAAAAAGAAATTTATTTTTTCTTTTTAAAGCTGGCATAGATGACAGATTGCTCAAGTATTTTCATCAATGTATACATTTTTAGCCAAGTGTAAAAAGGTTTCATGATCTGTTTTAGCTCAACACCTATTACAAAGCTTAACATATAACAAACACACTTTTGGACTATCAGGAGATCATTTTAAGAGGGTTATTCTCTTGATAAGAGGCTATTTGAATTAAAATAAAGGTTCATTGCTTAAAATCTTAACTATGAAAAATATTTTCAAAGATATTTCTATTCTACTAAGTCTTTACACTATTCCAACATATTTTTTTTTTAAATCACAAATGGGCTTAAGTTAAACATGTATATATTTTATCAAAAAAACATTAAGGTTACAGTGATTTTAAAATGGCTCACTACATGTACGTATGCATTTAAAAAAATTAAATAGTTGCGGTTTATATATCTAATGGAATACTACTTGGCAAGGAGAAAGGATGAAATCTGGCCATTTGCAGCAATGTGGATGAAACTACAGGGTATTATGCAAAGCGAAATAAGTCAGATAGAGAAAGACATATATCATATGTTTTCATTCATATGTGGATCTTGAGAAACTTAACAGAAGACCAAGGGGGAGACAGAGGGGGAAAATAGTTACAAAGAGAGAAAGAGGAAAGCAAACCATAAGAGACTCTTAAATACTGAGAACAAACAGCGTTGATGGGGGGTGGGGGCAAAGAGAAAGTGGGTGATGGGCACGGAGGAGGGCTTTTGTTGGGATGAGCACTGGGTTTTGTTTGAAAATCAGTTTGACCATAAATTATATTTAAAAATAAAATAAAGAATTAAATAGTTTATGGATAAAAAATTATACTCACTTTTAAACAGATTTGAGATATACAAAGACTGATGTAGTTCCTAATTTTCCCAGGATCAGTGCCAGTAAAATCTTTCCTTGTTTCTCTACTGGGCATCATTTGTGCCCTTTCTATATGGTTTATTCTAACAGTCTAATTGGCACTGAGAAACAGAGGAGAAGACCTGGAATCCTTGGTACTAGCTTCGCCCTTCACCCAGAGAGTACCAATATAGTAAGTATTCCTGATACATAGGCTAAAATAGAGAAGACTTTATGAGGGATACCCAAGATTGTGAAGACCATAAATGTACCATCCACATACTGCTCTCATTCATCTGTCTTAGCAAATAGGTAATTCCACCCCCCACCCCCACCCCCACACACACACAGCTTCAGAGGCTGAGGATTTGGTGCAGAGAGTAGGTGGAACAACAGGTGTTCTCTTCAGACCACCTGGAATATTTGACTATACTGAGGTCTTCAAATCTTCTTCAGGAAAGCCAGCAGCTATAGATTTGTAAGAAAATTCCCTTAAAAATGCACAGACTTTTATTTTATATTTGGATATTCTCTCCCCCTATCCCTAATATTTGTTGTAGAAATTCTTCACAAGATTTTGAATCCATTTTTATCCTTGCCCAGGAAAGTACTTTGAGCACATTTACTTGGTATAGGATTTTCCAAAGCATTAGGGTATAATGACTGATGAGTATCTGGCCAGTAATTCTCATTGCACATAAACATTAAGAATACTCCCTTACTTTACTTCATTAAACAATACCCAATTCAGGCCACAACTATTACACTGCCAGAGAGGCCAAACAAGACAAATTGACACATATTAATTTATATATCACAATCATTTTATTTAGCCTCTGACGGTGTAACTACACTGGGGCACTACAGAACAGATGTTTGATTACCAGTGCTGACAGAACATTTTCACTGATCTTGAGGAACAATAAATTACCTTTTCTAATTTTTCACAAGCACACATATTCTCATACACGTTTTTGTGAATGTGTATAAATACACACAACCCTATGTACAGGATTGTGCCATTTGCATTACAAAAACTGAGAAGGAAGCTACAAATTAAAAAAAAAAGTCAAGTACTAACTAGTCTATGTGAGAATTGATTAAATATGTATAATAAAATCAGTACGTTGAAAAGATGTATTAATTACCTTAGCAGGATGGCATGATTTTTTTTTTTTTTTTTGGCACCATTACTTTTGATCTACCTTTAAGATTTTCATAGCAATTTCAAAGTACTCAGTACCTATCACTTTATGGCAGGTACTCATTTTAAGACATTGCACAAAATTAGATGAAACCCTTAGATGCTCTAAAGTGCCTTAACATTTCCACATACATTGTCAATTCCTGGCAATCATAGTTGCAGTCTTCCCTAATCGTAAAAGATGGTGTCTCTCTAAAAACATGCAAAAGCATGCTCAAGGGTAGATAATTTTGCTATTTACCCTTCTGTGTTCAGAAATGTACTTCTTAGTATAAGAGTTAACTCATCATCATTTCCCCCCACACCCCTGAGATACGGTTAAAAGGTAGGAAACCAAATGGTCTTAGGTATAGAAGTCATTGGTAAAGTTTAGAAATATAGGATACATAAAGAGGTTTTATGGATCTGACTGGTTTTCTTTTCAGAAATTCATTTACCAGTATGTTAAATTTTTTTTAAATTTTATTTTACTTTTGAAATAGAGAGAACGAGAGCGAGAGAGAGAGAGAGTGCAAGAGAGCCCACAAGCAGGGGAGGGGCAGAGAAAGAGGGAGACACAGGATGCAAAGCAGGCTCCAGGCTCTGAACTGTCAGCAGAGCCTGACGCAGGGCTTGAACTCATGAACCATGAGATCATTACATGAGCCCAAGTCGGCACTTAACCGACCAAGCCACCCAGGCATCCCCAGCATGTTAAAATTTGTGTAATACTCATATCAATGACATTATGTTGCAATAACATTCCAAAGATATTGTATATTTTTTCTTCAAACGTGAATATAGGTCAAAGGATGGATACCTAGTGATTCCCTCAAAGACAACAAAAATGTACTATTAATTCATGGACTTATGAACCATATTATCTTTGAAAAATTGAAATAGTGGATTTGATGGCCTATCTTCTTGACCCCAGGATTATAGCCAAAACCTATACGAAATATGCTCATATGTATTTTCATTAATTGTAGAACAGTATTTTCAAGGTTTCTTAAACATGAAAAAAAATCAACAGTCACCTTTGAAGATAGGCCTTGATCTTGAAGATTCTCTGGAGAATAAATTTCAACAATGATTTGTTCATACACACAAATCCTAGAGCTAGACTCATACTTGAAACCTGCTTGTTAAGAGAGGGGCTTCTTCATTTAGTCTCCCTTCCTTTCATATTACTATTCTGTTTTTTAATATTTCCTATAAAGTAGCCCATCAATGTAATCAAAAGTTACATATAATAATCTTAGGAAGGGCAATTATGGGAATAAGAGTGAAAAGAACTAGGAAAAATACGACTTTCCAGAGAAAAGCTGTACAGAGAATAATTTGGGTGATCTATTTAACAGAATCAAAGTGTTTTTCTTCTTAGTGAAAGCACTTTTTTTTTGGACTCCCATAAATGCTTTTAAGACTTTCTTTGGAAAACCTGTCATTTTCAAAGTACCCTTAAGAGCACATAATCCCTACATAATTTGAAAAAATTGCACTTTTCTGAAATAATGGCAATTTTCTACATAACTAGTTTATACAATAAGGAAATGCCTCAGACTTGCTTTGAAAAGGGGAGTGCATTACAGATGGACACCTTGTGCCATACTTTCGATGTAGTATGTTACCTACAAATTTAGAAATACACAGATTAATGTGCATTAGATGGTAATCTATACTTTTTTCTTCAGGGAAAAATATGCAACTCAGAAAACACCAGGGTACTTTGGGGAAGAAGAGGGCGGTGTTATAAACCGATAGTTCTTGTAGGCTTGTGAGAAATAAACAAGAGCCATTTGGGAGCAATATAGGTACACAGGTATTTTTGAAGGTTACCTTCCGCTCTGTAGAAAAGCACCTGTACAAGAGAAAGAGAATGCACGTTGACCCATCTTGGCAAATTACACTTAGCACATTTGCAGTGTAATTCTGAGATTATTCTTATGCTCCCCCAAGACAGGGGTGGCAGGAGATGAAAAAAGTAATATGAAAGAAAGTAAATGAACTCCCCTACAAATGAGATTATAATCCACTTCCCCAAAAGACAGAGACTGTAATCTTTTTCTTCTTTCCAATCATCCAAATTCTGTTACCATAGGCACTCCTGAAGGTTGACCTTATTTCAGTTGTTTACAATGACCCATTGTGAAGCCATAGCAAATCAAAGCTACTTCATTCAGTCATTCTTGTAATACCTAGCCTCGAAGAATGCCACAACTTCTTACAATGGAAAACTTACTACAGAGGTATCAAATCTCTAGTTTGATTATCATCATTTTACAGAGATGATTAAAAATTTTTTACTTAGACGATTAAACATTTTTAAAGCCATTTTCCTGGGAACTGTAAAGTCATTTGTGAGAGATTTGCCAAATAACAGATCTCTTACACACAGGCAGTCAGTGGTGCTTGTGAAACCTTGAAAATTGATCTTTGTCATTCATAGTCACACTCAGTTAAATCTGATAGGAGCACTGAAGATAAATCCTTTCCTTTCAGTTATCTATTGCAAAAACACTTTAGAATGGGAAAATATTCATTATCCTTGAACACAATCTGAAAGTACTTGTTCAATTATTGTGGCCTGATGAAAACATGAGGCTCAGCCTTGTGTGTGAGAACCCAACAAGGGGAATTCAGTTTGAAAGTAATTTACATATTAAAAATTAAAATAGTGTACATAATGAATTGTCATAGGACATTCAAAAGGAGACAGGATATTAGAATGATGTATCATTCTTGTTTTATTTTTTAATGTTTATTTATTTTTGAGAGACAGAGACAGAGCATGAGTGGAGGAGGGGCAGAGAGAGCGGGAAACACAGAATCCAAAGCAGGCTCCAGTCCCTGAGCTGCCAGCACAGAGCCCAATGCAGGATTCACACTCACAAACCGTGAGGTCATGACCTGAGCTGAAGTCTGATGCTTAACCGACTGAGCCACCCACGCTCCCTGATGTATCATTTTTTTTTTAATATTTTATCTATTTCTAGGAGAGAGAGAGAGCGAGCGAGAGAGAGAGAGAGAGAGAGAGAGAGAGAGAGAGAGAGCGTGACCAGGAGAGGGTCAGAGAGGGAGGGAGTCACAGACCCTGAAACAGGCTCCAGGCTCTGAACTGGCAGTCAGCAAAGAGCCTGACGCGGGGCTCGAACCCACGAATCGCGAGATCATGACCTAAGCGAAAGTTGGACGCTTAACCGACTAAGCCACCCAGGCGCCCCTGATGTATCATTCTTAACTCTAATACCAAGATCATTTTAAAACAGGAGTGTGTGTATATATATGGCATATATATGGCATATTACAGCCGTATAGAGCATAATCTAGAGGGCTCTAAGTAATCTAAAGAGAAAAAAAATACATTTGCTCTAGTAAATATTTTATAAGATAACCATCTAAGTTGTCTTATTATCTTAGGTAACCCAAATATAAAAAGTGAAAAATAATGTGCTCAAAATAAAAGGCTATTTGAGTATGGGGTTTATGCTGAAATGTAGGAGAAATATTGAACACTGTAGGGTATAAAACGATAATGGAATATAAAACTATTAAATGTTTAAGATGAAAGAAACAGGAGGGCTCGGTTTATCCTGATTGTCTTACAGAAAACAACAAAATATACTTAACCTACTATAACTTGTAGGGTATTTCTAAGAAATTAGTGATTGAGCACTTACTAAATCTTAGGCACTGTGCAAAATATAGCAAAAGCATTTATTCTTTGAATTCTAATGGTTCTAGGAGGTTAGTATGGTGGGCAGAGTGGAATTATTTCTTCTAGAGGGGATGTTGGAATTAGGAGAAAATTTCATCAAGTTAGATTTCTCTGTGAGGTTCTTTAGAGGAAGGTGCCATGTGAGAAAGCAATACAAAATTTCTCTAGAAATGCTTACAGCTGGGTTTTGCGCTGGCACGAAGCAGATTGCCACTAGAGTGTCAGATACAGTAACTTGCTTTGTATGAAAAAATAGCTATATTTAAACATCAGTTGATTCTGACAGTATTTTATGCTAAGCATGCATTCTACTATTGTGACTGAGTAGTTATTAAAACTGTTTGCACATGAGGACTAAAAAGTCACATCTCAACAGTCATTTTCCTGAAAATTGATCCAAAAATGTAAGAAAGGCATGATACTCATTGTTTAGTATAAGTCAACTCTTTTGTTGAAAACATTTACTTATTGAGGGAGGGGGGCAGAGAGATGTGGAGAGAGAGAAAATTCCAAGCAGGCTCCACACCGTCAGCACAGAGTCCAATGTAAGGCTCGAACTCACAAATCGTGAGATCAAGACCTGAGCTGAAACCAAGAGCTGGATGTTTAACCAATTGAACCACCCAGTGCCCCTAAGCCAACTCTTGATATTCAAAAAAGGGAGTATTTTCTTCATGATCATACTTATATTAATAAGTACATGAAAATTAGTTTTGTACACAAGTAATAATGTAAGCAGCACAGATTTTTTTTTTGTTGAGGTAGGAATATTTGATTTCTAATTTCTTATTGGTTTTGTTAATAGACTAGCATGTTTTTTGTAAGCTTTAGTTTTAACAGCAGGCAAATGTGAAAAACGATTTCAAAATCTTAAAATGGCTGTTGTGTAGGATTAAGGAGGTAACCTAAAATAGGGCATCTTGGAGAGCCTTTACTAAGTAGGAGATGCTCCAGAATTATTAATTTTACCCATATTCTTTCTAGTTTCTTCTAGGATAAATGTAATCAGGTAGATTGGGAAATGATGCTACAATATGACTTTCCACCATTGCCATCATAGCTTTAGATAAGACTTTGATCAAATTCTGTAAGCTCTTTATATTGCAGTTCCATTATCTATACAACACTTGGTTCTATTATACAGTATTTTGTTGTCTTTTGTCCTTGTCTTACTTATTTCTGCCTTAAATAGTCCAGTATGCTACTTGAGATATGTTAAGACTTCAAAACTTGACCTGGAAAAGAAGGGGAAAAAGATGAAAATGATCTTTATTTCATCCCTATACCTCTCCTAGCGGAGGACACTATTTCAAAGACATAGGTGTGTTCTTCAAATAATTTAATGTAATCTTCTTTAAATTTTTTTTTTAATGTTTTATTTATTTCTAGGAGAGAGAGAGAGACAGCGTGAGCAGGGGAGGGTCAGAGAGAGAGGGAGTGACAGACTCTGAAACAGGCTCCAGGCTCTGAGCTGGCAGTCAGCACAGAGCCCGACGCGGGGCCCGAACCCACAAACCGCGAGATCATGACCTAAGCGAAAGTCGGACACTCAACCGACTAAGCCATCCAGGCACCCCAAATGTAATCTTCTTTAGATTGGGGCTGTCTATGCTTTTTCCAGTCACTATTTCTCCTCTTATAAAGGCTTTTGTTTACTCTTTGTCCAGTAAACATTGGTAGAATAAATGAGTAAATGAATTCAAACATCTATAAGGCAAAGTATGTTTTCAGAGTTCCACCAATGTTATTTAACTTTGTGCATATGCTACACAATGCTCACAATGTACCCTTCCAACATTTAATCCTTATTTCTTAAACAGGGTAAAATACATGTGTTATGTATACTCAGCAGAGACTAAGACTTTTTAGAGCAGGGGTTAAAAACTACGGTCCATGGACCCTGCTGCCTGTTCTGGTAAGCAAAGTTTTATTGGAATACAGTCATACTTATTTGTTTATTCCTTGACTGTGCATGCTTTCCGGTTACCATAGTGGACTTCAGTAGTTGCTATAGAGACAATATGGCCCACAGAGCCTAAATTATTTACTCTCTGGCTCTTTATAGGAAAATTTGCTGACCCTTAGTTTAAAGAAATAAAGATAGAGATTGCAACAGCAGGGCTTAGTGATCTCTCTGCACTATTTGGAAAATTTCCTGGGGGAAATATCCTGTGTATCATACCCAGCTTGGTACAAAATATATGAATTTAAAGCTACGCAACAGATTTTATAAGAAGTATTTCACAAGTTGTACATCCAAATTAGTCGGTCTCCTGCGTCACATCTAGTTATATCCTTTTGGCGGTGACAACACACATGTCCTTGAATGCTGGGTTTAAATTTTGAAGCCTCAAGACCCTGTCATCTCCCACAGAGGTGACATGATTAAAAAATGGGTTGACAGAACTGGACATGCAGTTTGGTTTGAAAACCTAAAGTGATGGTATTTATTTCCTTATGTGGCCTGTACACTAACTCTGAAGATAACTCCGAAAGAGGTGTTAAAAATCTATTTATACAAAAGGAACATGAGGGGATTCAGTGTTTGTCTCTAAGGTGAAAAATTTTCTAAGTTGCAATGCACAACAATTTAGAGTTGCATCTGGTAGCAACAGGGCATAATGAAATTGATGGTATCACCTGCAACAGGCTGCTGCTTTTATGTATCAACCTTCATCTTGATTGTATTTGTTTTCTTGATAAGCACTTATTTAGATCAAAGGGGAAAAAGCATAATAAAAAACAATGAACAGTCTGATAAATTAATATACAGTTTTGTTCAAAGTAAATAACAAAGCATCAGAAAACATTTCTATTTATTCAGTGAAACCGAAAATCAATTCTTACTCTGTTTAGGCATGTGTGACATTACACAGTTTAACTATTTTGGTTGTGAAAACATGTGTCAGTTTGAACATAATTTCTTAGGAATGTAAGGTATTAAATATTGCCTTGCAGATGCTCACAAAATATGTACCCATTTTTGCCATATGGGAGAGACAAATTAAAGTCTTCAAGGATCAACAAGAGAAAAACAAGCCACCCCCTATGCAGATTAAGTTAAGTGTCAACTAGGGATAATATCCTCTTTCAAAGTGTCAGAAATGAGGAGATTTAAAAAGGGATCTATAAATATAAAATGGCACAAATAACAGAAAACATCTTATTTTGTGATGAAAATGGACAGACATTTTATTTTTAAGAAAATATTGAGCCATAATGCAGGAGACACTACAGTGAATATCTAGGTCTTCGTTTTAAGTTGAATGTAGAAACAAAAACTCAATATTCTGGCATGATTTTCAATATTAGAAACTATTCAGCAACCAAGAAACTATTAAATATACCCAATACCCTGCAAATGACTATGGGACATAGGAATAGTTAATATTTGGGTTAGTGCCTTCCTATCAATTTGAAACCTATCTCTCTCATCTTCCCATTTCCTAAATTGGTTTCTTTTCCTGTATTTAATATCCCAATAATTGGCACTACCATGAACAGAGTTAGCCCCTTAAGTCACTCACTCAGACTCCTATTTTGCTCCCCACAACCAGTCAACAAATTCTATCAATGGTACTTGATAATGATTTCTCTGGTCCTTCTCCTGGTCTCCCTCTCACTGCTTCTATTTCAGTCAAGATCATCAGCACTACCAAAATAGTCTACTTGCAATGATTACAAGTCCTTGCATAATTTGTCCCCTTTCACTGGACCTGAGATATACAGAATTTGAAGAATGATAATTGTACCAAGGCACACTCTCATCATTTTCCCATAGGAATCGTGTTGCTATAAAAATACTTGTTCTTGTCTATCAGTACACTTATACAAGAATTTTTTTTGGTGGGGTGTGTGTGCCTAATATTAAAATGTTTGGGTTATGACATGTATGTTAAATTATAAAGTAATTGCAGTTTTTGTGAAATAGTTGTACTAATTTACATCCCTACTAGCATAATGTGTAAGCCACCATCTTGATTCGCATTTAGTCTACTTGATACTGTCATTTATATTTCTGCCAACTAAATGTATGGAAAATAAAACTCAACCTTCATTTTTCTAATCACTTAAGGAGATAAAACCTTCATCATTAGCTCTAGCTTTGCCTCTTTCTCACCCAAATGTAGCCACAAAACACATATATGCAAATATATATGCTCTATAACACACAAACTCACATTCACACATCCACTAGTTACACATTTTTTACTCTTCTGTCATAGTCTAATCACCACCAATTCCTGAAAAGTTTCTGGTCCTTATTCCTTCTCTCCCTGATTTAGTTATATACCTATGCCCGCCCTCTAACATTCTCTATTTTTTCGACTATAGCACTGAACTATTCCTTATGTCGAATGAACATTTGCTTCAATTTCCCCAACAGAAGCCCATGAAACCAGGGACTATTTATCTCACATACTATAACAGTATGCACACTAAGCTTCCTGAGTGTTTCTTTTTACCTAATCTTAATATAAATTTGTGCTGGGGCACCTAGGTGGCTCATGGCTCATGGCTGAAACCATGTTCCCCAATGATATACTGCACACTGCTGCCTCATTCTAGATCTTCTGATGCAACTCCTTGGATTATTTATTCAATCATTCCACAAACACTTTTAAGCGCTTATATATTCCAGGTATCTCTCTATATTGAAGACTTGGTTGTGATCAGTACCCTCAAAGTACCTGTCCTCAGAGAACTTCTATCAGGGCAAGAGAAACCAGTATTATACAAGAGAACAAATGAAAACAACTAAGAATTGCAATGATATTAATCAGAATACTCTGCCAGGGCAGCTGTTTCAGAAGCAGCAACAAAGAAAGGCATCTCTGGTTAAGTGAATTTGAGCTTAGAGCTTCATAATGGAAACTGGGCTGAGATTTATTTCTCTGGAAGTTGATTAAAGAAATCCCTTTGTTGCCAATTTTTTAGGGCCCTTGAGGAGATTGCTAAGGCCATGCCAAGGATGCCACCTTAAGACATTTTTAAATGCTACTGCATCCTACAGATAGCCACAGACGTGTTGCATTCTATCCCCCAGTCCCCACCGCAAATGCTCCCAAACACATAGCTTCCAGACATTTTACTTTAGCTACTATTCTGATAACAGAGAGAATAAAAGAGAGTAAGCATTGCTAAGAGGGGAATTTAAAATGGAGCCAGGAGGACATCGAAGATCTGGATCTTTTGTACATCTTCTCTCTGAAATTCCTGGAATTTTTGGTGAAATCAGCTGAAAGCCAAGGCACCTGTGGCATGTTAGAATAGCCTTAAATGGACTTTCTGCCACACCCTACCCCTAGCAACCAATCACAGAGAGACTAGTGTAACTGTTGCTACATCAGCACCAATCACATTTAGTTCAAAACAACTTATGTTAGTTCCCTTTTTCTTCCTGAAAAACTCTAACCTCCTTTGTCTCTTCACAGAATGCTTTAGATTTCAGCCTGTTCTGTGTCTTTTCTAAATTGCAACTCCTGACTACAAATAAATGCACACACTTTACGTAGCAGGTTGTGGTTTTCTCTTTCATTGGTCAATACCCCTCTGCACATTATCTCCTGCAAGCCATTTCTGAAACTTCAACAAAAATAAGTTCTTTCCACAGGAAAAGTTTCTGTATGATTCAGATACTCTGTTTACAAACCTGAAAAACTAACCTCTCTCCTCCCTACCCCATTCCTGAAAATAGCCTTCAAGGTACAGCTCTGTCACTGTGAAAAAACAGCATAGGCTTTGTTTGAAAGGGGAAGATTTTCTTATAAAGCCATACTTCATTTCCTCTATTGTATTTAAAAGATGTCATTTAACGGTTTCAATTACCTAAGTAAATGAAATATATAAGGTCTGCTGGACTCCAAGAACAATTGGCTAATCCAGGTGTATCAGAAAGCCAGCGGATGCCCAATAAGCATGCTTATAAATTGTGCCCATAGAGAGGAGTTCAAGACTCTAAAACAAGCAAATGAGATTCATATACATACATTAACATTTGAGAACTTCTGTCCTCTGTTCCGAGAAGAACAAGAGTGGTACTCCAGCTGATTGTATGCTCCCTAAGGCTGATTAAAAAAAGTAACAAACAAAAGCGCTAGAAACTTAAAGTAACAGAATCTTATTTTCTTACTGTTGTAGAGCCTTCAGGTCCAAAATCGAAGTGTTGACAGAGATTGTCCCCTTTCACGTCTCTGAGGGAAAATCTATCCAGGCTTCCATTTTAGCTTCAGGGGACAACTAGCGGTCCTGGGAGTTTCCTGGCTTGCTAACCCACCACTCCTTTCTCTGTCTCACCTTCACCTAGTTTTCTCCCTGCAGCTCTTTCTTTTTATAAGGACCAGTTACATCAGCTTAAGGAATTGCCCTACTCCAGCACTGCCTCATTTTAACTAATTGCATCTATAACTACTCTACCCCTGCTTCCAACTAAGGTCAAATTCTGAGGTACCAGGGGTGAGGACTTCAATGTATCTTTTTGAGGGAATACAATTCAACCCATAATAAAGAATTACTGCATATTCAGCCAAAGTCTCTCTTCTGATGATATGAATCAGAATCTTCCAGAGAGAAGGATAATGATGCAGGGTCCTAGCCACACCACAGAACCTCTGAATCAGCATTTTTAAGGCAATTGATTACAAATTGGAGATTTTTAAGACACTTGTAAAAACTTCTGTAAAAATTGGGGCGCCTGGGTGGATCAGTCGGTTAAGCGCCCGACTTCCGCTCAGGTCATGATCTCGCGGCTCCTGGGTTCGAACCCCGCATAGGATTCTGTGCTGGCAGCTCAGAGCCTGGAGCCTGTTTCAGATACTGTGTCTGCCTCTCTCTCTGCCCCTCCCATGCTCATGTTCTGTCTCTCTGTCTCAAAAATAAAAATAAACAATAAAATAAACAAATAAATAAAAATTACTATTGTAGAGGCACCTGGGAAGTTCAGTCAGTTAAGCGTCTGACTCTTGATTTTAGCGCAAGTCATGACCTGATTGCAGTTTGTGTGATCAATCTTCACATTGGGCTCTGCACAGATGCATGGAAACTGCTTGGGATTCTCCCTCTCCCTCTCTCTCTGTCCCCCCCCCCATGCTCTCCCTCTCTCTCTGTCCTTCCCCCCACCATGCTCTCCCTCTTTTTCTTTCTCTCAAATAAATAAGCAAACATTAAAAAAATAAAAATTACTATTGTAAACAAATATACTGTTTCTATGGTAATATTGTTTTGTGCTATACCTAATGGGTTGAACACATTGTGATAACTTGGGGTAAAACAGAATATCTAATTTCAAGTTAGTCAGCAGCATTAAGTACTGCTTGTATAAGGTTGCTATTTTTTAGAAGGAAATAAATCTTTTGAAACTTATTTCATCTGAAAATGAAGTAGCTTACAATGGATTTGTTTCTATCACATTGTTTTGCATACCTCTATATTCCTGGGTTGTTTTATTATTTCTTTATATGTTCACATTTTTCTTCGGCTTCCTTTGCAGTGCAAGAATTATTTCACAAATATACTTCCAATTAACACATTCACAGTAAGTACCTACTGTGTGTGTGTGTGTGTATTGCTAAAAGCTGAGGAAATAATGTTCTCTAAGCCTCAGTCTCGGTCTTGAAGACATTCTCAGTTTACCAGGAGAGAAAAATAGAGCCTTTAAAAAGGGCTACTGTGAAATGTGAAAAGAAGTACTTCTCAAACTTTAATGTCCATAGGAATCAACTGGAGATTGTTAAAAATAGATTCTAAATCAGTGTGTTTGGAGTGGAGCCTGAGATTCTTCATTTCTAACAAGCTCCAAGGTGATGATGCTTCTAGTTTGTGATTTAGGCTTTGAGTAGGAAGTTGTCAAGATATAAAATGGAGATTTTATATGCAAAATGCTAATGGGACACAAATGTGGAGAATTATTACAGAGAAAAAGAATGTAGATTTTGGACTTCAGATATACTAAGACTTCATTGTTCAAAAGGATAAAGGATTTTGTTCTTTTAAATTTGAGTATAATTGACACACAATGTTTTTATTTATTTTATTTTATTTTTTTGAGAGAGAGCAAGAGAGAGTAGGAGAGAACATGTGAGCAAGGGAGGAGCAGAGAGAGAAGGGGACAGAGAATCCCAAACAGGCTTCACGCTGCAGCACAGAGCCCAGCATGGGGCTCAGTCTCACAAACTGTGAGCTTATGAACTGAGCCGAATTGGCACACAATGTTACATTAGGTTCAGGTGTACAACTTAGTGATATGACAAGGTTCTACATTATGCTTTGTTCACCACCCGTACAACCACCATCTGTCCCCTTACATCACTATTACAATATCATTTTATACCTTATTCTCTGCTTTTTATTCCTTGACTCACACATAACTGGAGGCCTGTATCTCCCACTGTCCTTACCCATTTTGCCCAATCCTCACCCTCTCCCCTCTGGCAACTATCAGTTTGTTCTCCATATTTACAGTTTTGATTCTGCTTTTAGTTTGTTCTTTTTTTAGGTTCCATTTATGAGTGGAATCATATGGTATTTGTCTTTCTCAGTCTGATTTATTTCACTTAGCATAATATCCTCTACAATCATTCATATTGTCTCAAATGGCATGATTTCACCTTTTTGGGGGGTGGGGCTTTCTATTGTTTAGTCCCACTTATTTATTTATTAAAAAATAATTTCTTGTCAATTTAGCTAACATGTGTGCTCTTGGCTTCGGGAGTAGATGCCCATGATTCATCACTTATGTATAATACCCAGTGCTTATCTCAACAAGTGCCCTCCTCAATGCTAATCACCCATTTTCCCCTCCCCTCTCCCTCACTCCCATCAATCCTTGGTTTGTTCTCTGTATTTAAGAGTCTCTTATGGTTTGCCTCCCTCTATGTTTGAAACTATTTTTTCCTATTCCCTTCCCCTATGGCCTTCTCTTAAGTTTCTCAAATTCACATGAGTGAAAACATATGATATCTTTCTCTGACTGACTCATTTCACTTAGCATAACACCCTCCAATTCCATTCACGTTGATGAAAAATGGCAAGATTTTATTCTTTCTCATTGCTAAGTAGTATTCTATCGTATATATAAACCACATCTTCTTTATCCATTCATCAATTGATAAACATTTGGACATCTTTTTTATGGCTGTGCGATATTCTATTATATATATTATACCTTCTTTTTAAAAATTTTTTAAATGTTTTATTTATTTCTGAGAGAGAGAGAGACAGCACAAACAGGGGAGGGTCAGAGAGAGGAAGACACAGAATACAAAACAGGCTTCAGGCTCTGAGCTAGCTGTCAGCACAGGTCCCTACGCGGGGTTCAAACCCACGAAGCATGAGATCATGACCTGAGCCGAAGTCAGGCACTTAACCGACTGAGCCACCTAGGTACCCCTGTATTATACCTTTTTTATTCACTTATCTATTGACAGACACTTAGGTTGCTTCTATGTCTTAGCTGTTGTAAATAATGCTGCAATAAACATAGGGGTGCATATATTTTACCGTTTTTGTTTTCTCTCAGTAAATACACAATAGTGGATTTATTGAATCACATTCAATTATTAAATCTTTTTGAGGAAACTCGATCCTGTTTCCCTCAGTGACTATACCAATTTATATTCTTACCAACAGTGCATGAGAATTCCTTTTTCTCTACATCCTTGTCAATACTTGTTTCTTGTCTTATTGAGTTTTGCCATTCTGACAGGTGTGAAGTGATATCTCACTGTGGTTTTGATTTGCATTTCTCTGATGGTGAGTGATGTTGAGCATCTTTGCATGTGTCTGTTGGCCATCTGGATGTCTTCTTTGGAAAAATGTCTATTTCAGTCCTCTGGCCATTTTTGGATTAGATTATCTGTTGTTGTTGATGTTGTTTGTTGTGGTTGTTTTTTATTTTGATGTTGAGTTGTATAAGTTCTTTATATATTTTGTATATTAACCCCGTATCAGATATATCATTTGCAAATATCTTCTCCCCTTCAATAAGTTGTCTTTTTGTTTACTTAATGGTTTAGATAAATGATATTCTTACCAATGGGAATGAAGTAAGTAAGGGTTCAGACGTGAAGAGTAATGATCAATAATAAGTGTGGTTAAACCAGTGCCTTTTAGAATACACGTCTTCTAAAGCATATTTTTAGAACAAAACCCAGAAACAATTAGAGTTTCTTTTTTTTCCTTTTTTAATGTTTTTTTATTTATTTCTGAGAGAGAAAGAGAGAGGCAGCATGAGCAGGGGAGAGTCAGAGAAGGAGACAGAATCTGAAACAGGCTCCAGGCTCTGAGCTGTCAGCACAGAGCCCAATGTGGGGCTCGAACCCACGAACCATGAGATCATGACCTGAGCTGAAGCCAGACGCTCAAGCCACTGAGCCACCCAGGTGCCCCTATTTAGAATTTCTGAGACTAAAGGCATGGAGTTTATAAACTTCTTCTCTGTCTCTGCATGCACCACCCACCCATCCAACACACACACACACACACACACACACACACACACACACACACACACACACACACACACTTTGACAGCTCTGGGCTACACGCTGTATACTGTTAGAAGTGAAGGAAGTAGTGTTCTGGGAATATCCTTGAACACAGCCTATGGCCAAGTGTGAAGACCATTCTGTGCCTTGTCTAGGAGTTTGGATTTTATTTTTCAAAAGTTGTATCCAGACTTTTTCCAATGCTTTATTCTCATTAAAAACAATTAAGCACACCTCCATGTGTCATTATTTATTTAATATATACAAAACATAGTCATTTCCATATATTATTTTTATCTGTTTTCAATTATGTTTATATAGTGATGACTTTTAAGTATCTTGATTTTTTCAGTATAGTTGTACAATGTTACATTAATTTCAGTTTTAAAACATAGTGATTCAACAACTCTATATGTTATACTGTGCTCACCACAAGTTGAAGTTTTTCTTTGTCAATATAAGCATTCTCTTGATCATAAATCCTAGTTGGTGTGGAGCTTAAATTAAGGTAAACAGAAGGCTCTAAAACCTGCTTTGGAAGCAACCCTTCTCTTTTAGTCCTTATTCTCTCCTCACCCACCTGCCGTCTCTCTCCTTCCCTCTACTTCTCTCTCTTCCCCTTTTTCAACAGCTGAAATAGGAAAGAGCAAAATTGAGCCTCTGGATTCAATAGGATTCCTGTATGCATCTGATTCACCTTGTTATGTTAGAATAAGAAATGTTTATATGTTATTGGCTTACAGAGCAAAATTGTTTATAGCTGACATTGGTTGTCAGTTTTATGATGATTTTAATGAAATGTTTTCCAGGCCCTCCAAATATAAAGGATGCTTAAAGTGTAAGATGATGCTCAACAATTGAGGGGATATAACCAACAGGGGAGAAAAGATGCCATAATAACCAAGCTGAATTGTTGTGATGTGACTGTTCTCTTCCAACAGCCTTATTCACTTCTTTTTATGCTCTGGATAAACTATCTAACATAGTAGTGAATAAGTAATAATGGATCATATCCCAGCTGTAAGCGCTTTTGTGGTTAGTAAAATAGGGGGCATCCAGGGATTTACAATCTCAACTAACATTGTGTATGACAAGTGAAACTTTAGTAATTTGCAGTAAATAATTCTATACAAGAAGAACAGAAAATGATGGTTCTGTGGCTCAATTCTTTACGTATATCTGGATCTGTGCTTAAAACTTGAGACCTGGGAATGTAATAAATTAGGGGATTCATCCTAGATTCCTCACTTACGATATGAGGCAAACTGGTTAACTTCCCCACACCTCAGTTATTGCCGTATGTAAAACAGGCCATGGAATGAGATGTTGGTGTGGAAATCACATAGAACCTAGTGATAGATAAAGTGTTATATCCTCTTCCACAAGTACCGTTTTCTTCTCTTCTTCCCCTGCTCTCAGCCATGGGAACCCCCAGGACTCAGACACAAGGCTTTCGTATTTCTGTTCTACACTTTGCTGCTAGAACACTTTTTTTTTCCTTTCTTAAAAACTGCAGATATGTTGCTGGTTCCCAGTTTTTAATCTCCAACCCAGACCTTTCTTTTCCTGGACCTCTGGCCTCCTTGATTAACAACTCCCCTCAGATATCTGATGAGCATCTTTAATATCCCACATTCAAAAGTGAAATAGAAAATCACCTGCTCCCCCAACTACTAGTCTGCTGTTGCCCCAGTTTACCCCTACATCACCAAGTAAGATAATCCCTAGTCTCTTTGACACATTTAATCCATTAGCAAATCCTATCTTCTCTTTGAAAATGCCCTTGAACCTCACAACTTTGCACTACTTTTGCTGTTTCCATCGTAATCTAAACAACTATCATCTCTCACTAGAATTGTTACAATAGTTTCCTAATGGGGCTTCTGGCATTTACCCTTGCACAACCGCAGCCTCAGGGCAAGAATAATTATTTCAAAATATACATCAGATGATGCCTCTTAGTGGCTTCCCTTATCTTTCAGAGCCTAATCCCGGTAAATGTCATGACCCCCTTAACCCTGCTCCCTCTCTGCCCTTACCTCTGTTTCTGATCCTTTTCTTACTCAATTTAATCCACATGTGTCTAATTCTACACGTTCTCATCTCAATGCTTTTGCAATATCTGGGCTATTAACAATGAATTTGGGTCATGGATGTTATGGCTGACATGGCTGGGTCATCTGGGATAGCTGTCACCTCTATTTTTTTCTTTTGTCCACAAAGAATCTAAACTTGGGATATTTCATGGAGTATCAGAATGTTTTCCAGCAGGAAGCAAGGGCAAGCCTTCATATCTTAAATGCCAGCTTCTGATCCTGTTATATTGTGTAACTGGCCAAAAATAAATTCCATGATCAAACCCAAGAATGATGTGGGAAAGGATTTTCAAAGAGGATGTATATGAGGATATGTAATTTAATGGTGACATTACTTGAACAATATTATGAGTTTCTCTTGCTTCTATAATAAGTTTCCACAAAATTACTGACTCTTACAGGTTTCCTTCCAGAGGAAAATCTATTTCCAGGGAAGAATTTGTGTCCTTGGCCTTCACAGCTTCTAGAAGTTGCTGACCTTCATTGCTTCGGACTCCTTCTTCCATCTTCAAAGAATATCACCCCAACTTCCATTTCTATCATTGCTTCTTCTGAGGTTGATCCTTTTCCTCCTTCTTCCTAAGACTCTTGTAGTCACACTGGGTCCACCCAGATAATCCAGAACATTTACCTCATCTGAAGATTCTTAAATTAATCACACCTGGAAAGTTCCTTTTGCTATATCAAGTAACATACAAGTTCCAGAGATTAGGGAATAGATATCATTGGGGTACATCATTCAACATATTGCATTTATCATGTATTCTCAGGGCCTAGCAAGAAATTCTGGCATAGAGTAAATACTTTTTAGATGTCTGCTGATCAAATGAACAAGTTATTGGAGTAAATTTGTTTAATGAGCTTTTTATGCTATAAGATACTCTAACGAAGCATTGTATATGCAAGATAATTTTTCAAATATACGGATCATATGGAATGTGTACAAGCAAGTTCACCATAAGTATTATGAACTGATAGAAAACTAAGAAAATATCTATGTTTTAATGCATGTATCTAACTGTGTTTGTTGATAAATGTATATGTGTATTATGGGGCACAGGAGAAATCTGGTGGTTGATAATGCAAACTGTGCAACAATAATATAAAGACAATTTCAAAAATGGGTTAGTAGCTAATTAGCAATGTATTATTATAAGTATTTTACTTGTATTAACTCATTTGGTCTTTGCAACAATCCATGTCGCAGACGCTAGTAAATTCATTATTTGACAGTGAATATACTGAAAAAACTTTGGTTAAATGATTTGCTTAATATCTTTTAGCTACTAAGCCGGGGAGCCATGAATAAAATCTTATCATGTGGTTTCAGAATCAGCTACTTAATCATTAAGCAATAGTATTTTCCTGAAAACAAAGAGTTTTCTGAAAGAAAAAGGAAGAAAATGATCACATTTCAATGGGATTATGAGAAAGACTTCTTTGAGTTTGTATCATTTATATTTAGATGTATTTTTAAGAGAAAAACTATCCCAAATAGAGAATAGTTTGAGATGGTTCCAAAAGGCAGGGGCATTTGATATCTCTATGAGAAACAGTAAATACTCTGTCTGACTGGAACATCTGTAACAAGTTTCACTGTAGAAGAAATAAGGCAAAGAAGGTAGATTGAGAATATGTTATAGGAGAACATGAGTGACACATTTGTCTTAATACTGATAAACAATGGGAAGCCTAACTGGCGGAATGATCTGATTCTATTGGTTTTTCAAAATTTGACCTCACAATGGCATATAGGATAGCATAGACTACTTATGGAATCCAAGGAGAGAAGGCAAACATTTTGCAGTCCCACACAAAAATTTTACTTTACTCTCCAAAGGTGTGACTGTGAGAATCCATTGAAATATTTCTATTTCCTTTTCAACCCTCATCTTTCTTGAGTAGGAAGGTACCAAAGCAGGGCAGAGAAGGGTGATGGAGATGGTTTTGGTGATAACCTGTCTAACACTTAGTTATCCTTAAGCTCTACACCCTTATCCTTCGTTTTGTTTCACTAGTTGCATCAATATATTCTCCATGTTTGGTTGATTAGTTCATATTGAGTTTCTTCCCCTTACAGTAAGTGCTATTACACTTCTGAATTTTTTATATCAGAAATTTGGTGAGTTCTGTTCTGCAAAATTTCCTTAAGGGTAAAGGAAGCTCTGAAAGAAGGAAAATTTAAAAAAAAGCAATACAGCAACATGAAGAGATGTGTATGTATGTTCAAAGATTATGGAAAAATGGCTGTCCTCAACGGGTGCTCCTTACAGTCTCTTACATTTCGAATGAAAGATCGTTTTTGTATTGTTGTGTTTTATTTAGATCTTTCCTCCTTCATTGAAGTGCTTATCATTTCAATAATATTGTGATAACTGCCATATATTACTTTATATAATCAAATTATTCCATGAATCTTGATATATACCTAAAATAAGAGTTTTGAGGAAAATTTTCTCATAATTCTAAGGAACTCACTTGTGATTCTCAGAGTCTATCTTGCACTAACATGTATATGAACAAATACTTTATTAATTCTGAAACTGTGGTGTTTCACAAAGGTGACCCCATTTTTCTTTAAAAATGGTAAATTACCAACAGGTGATTATCCATGAACATGCCAAAACATGACAATTAATACAAAAATTTGCCTTTCAAATTAGTAAAGGTTTTTTATTGTTGTTATTTTAGTGAGAATATCCTATACATTCAGAAGGCTAAGCACATTAAAAATGTAATACTATTGTTAGGACATTAGCCCAAATTTCTGAAAAAGTAATTTGGCAATATTTTATAGACTTTAAAAAGTGTTATGGGCTTTTGACTCAACAATTTCTCTTGGAGAATCTAAATAAGAACATGATTCAAATAGTGAAGCAAGACAGAAAAAAGATTGTTTAAAACATTCACTGTAAAATTTTTAATGTTAAAATTTGCAATAACCTGTGTAATAGACTTTGTTTTCAATGTTATATCCATAAAACAAATACTATTTAAGAGTAAAATGTTATCTACATGAAGTTTTTAGAGCATGAAAAATGGATGTGTAAGATTTCAAGCATAGAAAGTTAAAATAAAAATGATACAGAGCTTATAATATTGTTTTGTTAAACTATACACCAATAAGGAAAATTATGACTGAAATACACTTCCAGACTTTTCTTGTTAAAAAATAATAAGTTCTGGGGTGCCTGGGTAGCTCAGTCAGTTAAGTGTCTGAATCTTGGTTTCAGCTCAGGTCATGATCCCACAGTGTTGTGAGTTTAAGCTCTGCATGGAGCTCTGTGCAGTTAGCACAGAGCCTGCTTGGGATTCCCTCTCTCTCCCTCTTTCTCCTCCTTCCCCACTTGAGCTGTCTCTGTATCTCTCGAAATAAATAAATAAACTTAAAAAATAGTTTTCACGCGTATTACAGTGAACATATAATTCAATCAATTGACCTTATATCATCTAGAATGTTAGAATGGTCAGAAAGTGATGTTGGATAAAACTAGAGAATCACATGGGAAAAAACAAATTTGAGGAAAAACGTCTATCAGTTAATACAGTTATTTCCCCAGTTGATGATACAGATGTGAAATGAATTTTCCAACTTTAGCATCGTTGAATACGCTGAAGATCATAAACTCTGAAGGGTTTAAAGAGCACAGGAGAGGTCACGCATTTAATTTCGTGCTGTCTATGAAGTGCTCTCAGAAAATGAGAATGTATCCTATTTTCTATTATAATTCTCTAGAAAAACAATCACTATATATATCTTCCCATTTTAACTAAGCTTATTTATTATTGCAAAGATCTTTTAAGGAAAATAACTTTAAAAAATTTTTTTAATGTTTTATTTATTTCTGAGAGAGAGAGAGAGAGGAGTGTGAGAGAGTATGAGAGAGAGAGAGAGGCAGCGTGAGCAGGGGAGGGTCAGAGAGAGAGGGAGACACAGAATCTCAAGCAGGCTCCAGGCTCTGAGCTAGCTGTCAGCACAGAGCCCGACGCGGGACTTGAACCCACAAACCGCGAGATCATGACCTGAGCCGAAGCTGGACGCTAAGCCAACTGAGCCACCTAGGCTCCCCAGAAAATAACTGTTTTTAAAACCCAAGGCAAAAATATAAATCATTTTCTTACTTGAAATTTAAATTTTGTAACCATTGCCTTGAATGTTTTGTATTGCTGTTGGTCACTATTTGGTCATTTTCTAGTTTTCTAATTTAGTTAAAACAATTTTACAACCTTTAACTTCTTCCAATATCTGTGATTTTCCAGTCCACTAATTACCACTGACCTCTTTCCTGAATAGTCTCCAGTTCGTCGGCATGCCAGTTAATTTGTGTAACAAGGAACTAGTCTGGTCCTAATTCCTTATGTCACAAATTCTAGCAATCACTTTAATTTTTTAATGTACTGCTCAAACTAAATTTTTTTATTTAACTATAACCATGGCCAATATTTTAACATTTAAAAGTTTACTGTTAAGGAGAAGAATACTAGCACTCTAGAAACAGCATGATATCTTTATAACCAAATTTTTCTAGATTATTATCTCTGGGTAATGCATATTTTTAGATTTTATTCCAATATTAGGATTTCATCTTTTAGTATGATTGCCAAAATAGCAAATCAATCTCCTAAAGGGACACCTATTTACTTATACTGTACATTCTTTCCATAATCAAATTTACAAAAGTAACATTATTTAAAATGAAGAAGTCATTTTATTATACTCTCCTCAAAAGCATATAATGACTGATTGCTTATTGGATGTGTGTGTGTGTGTGTGTGTGTGTGTGTGTGTGTGAGACTGTGTGCATGCTAAGAACACTTGACATGAGATCTTTCTATTAACAAATACTTNTGGGCATGGAGGAGGACACTTGTGGGGATGAGCACTGAGTGTTATGTGGAAACTAATTTGACAATAAACTATTAAAAAAAAGAAAAAAAAACAAAACAAAACAAAAAAAAATACTTATATGATCAGTGTAGTATTAACTATAGGCACAGTGTTGTAAAGCAAAATTGGGATTATTGTATTATATCACAGTTCTATTATTTTAACATTTATTTTTGAGAGATGGAGAGAAAGAGACAGTGAGAGGAGGGGCAGAGAGAGAGGGAGACACAGAATCTGAAGCAGGCTCCAGGCTCTGAGCTAGCTTTCAGCACAGAGCCCGACACGGGGCTCGAACCCACGAACCGTGAGATCATGACCTGAGCCGAAGTCGGACGCTTACCCGACTGAGCCACCCAGGCGCCCCTCACCAACACTATTTTTGTTGGCAAGGATGAAATCTGCCGTTTGCAATGATATGAACAGATCTAAAAAGTATAATACTAAGTGAAGTAAGTCAGAGAAAGACAAATACCATAAGATTTCATTCATACGTGGAATTTAAGAAACAAATGAACAAAAGGAAAAAGAGACAAACCAAAAACCAGATTCTTACCAGTAGAGAGCGATGGTTACCAGAGGTGAGGTGGGTGGGGATTGGGTGAAATAGATGAAGGGGATTAAGAGTACCCTTGTCATGATGAGCACTGAGTAATGCACAGAATTGGTGAATTGCTGTATTGTACACCTGAGACTAATATAATGCTTTGTGTTAAATATACTGGAATTAAAATAAAAAAGGAAGATATCACCATTGCTGGAACATGGGTTAAGAATAATCCTGATCTCGGGGAGCCTGGATGCTCAACTGGTTGGGTGTCTGACTTTGGCTCAGGTCATGATCTCACAGCTTGTGAGTTCAAGCCCCACATCTGGCTCCTAGAAGATGACAGAAAAAAAATGACCTTGGATTTGGCAACTACTTTTTAGATACAACACCAAAAGCATAATCCATGAAAAAAAATTATTGATAAGCTAGAATTCATTCAAATTGAAACTTCTGTCCTACATAAAACAATGTAAAGAGAATGAGAATAAAAGCCATAGGCTGGGAGAAAGTATTTGCAAAAGTACTGTTATTTCCAACATACAATGAATTCTTAAAACTCAACAATAAGAAAACAGCCTAACAGGGGCACCTGGGTGGCATAGTTGGTTAAACATCTGACTTCAGGTCAGGTTATAATCTTGTGGTTCATGAGTTTGGGCCCTGCATCGGGCTCTGTGCTTATAGCTCAGAGCCTGTAGCCTGCTTCAGATTCTGTGTCTCCTTCCTTCTCTTTCTGTCCCTTCACCTTGTTTCTCTCTCTCTCTCAAAAATAAAAAAAAACTAAAAAGAAAAGAAAGAAAGAAAATAACCTAATTACAAAATGGGCCAAGAGACACCTCACCAAAAGTAAATAAACATGAAAAAAATGCTTCGTATCATATGTTATCAAGTAATAGCAGCTCTGTGTATAATTATCCAAACTTGGAAGAAACCAAGATGTCCTTTAGTAGGTGAATAGATGAATAGCTGTGGTACATCCAAAGAATGGAATATTATTTAGCGCTTGAAATATATGAGCTATGAAACCATGAAAAGACATGAAGGAAACTTAAATGCATATTAAGAGGTAAAAAAGGAAAAAGCTACATACTAGGATTCCAATTATATGAAATTCTGAAAAAGGCAAAAGAATGGAAATAGTAAGGTCAGTGGTTGCTAGTGGTTTAGGTTTAGGCAAGGGCTGAATGAATAGAGCACAAAGGATTTGTACGGTAATGAAAATACTCCATAAATCATGATGGATATATATCATAATACATTTGTTAAAATTTATAGAATATACAGTGCAAAGTATGAATTGTAATGTAAACTAGTAGGGACTTTGGGTGATGAGGATGTATCATTGTAGATTCATCAGCTGTAACAAACGTGTCACTCTGGTGGGGTGTGTTGATAATTGGGTAAGTTACAAGGATAGGATGAGGCTACATGGGAAACTGTTGTTCTTTCCCTTCAGTTTTGCTGTGAACTTTAAATTTCTCTGAAAAAATAACATCCATAAAATGCTTTAAAGAAGAATAGTTTAAACATCTGATTTGGCAATATAAGTTCCTTCAAGGGGAGATGAACTGTTCTTATTTTAGTTTAACCCAGTTAAAACTGAGAATTTCTGTAGGTTCGTTGTAAATTACCACTTCTAAGAGGTAGTAACCATACGCCTATTCCTTTGTTTACATTCCCACTCTGATTTTCCTTGTAAAGAATGTATTCATTCATGCTTTGCAACTAAGTTATTCTAGCTGCTTGTCTTTTGTTCCCTCAATCAGTCCTGAACATTACTTGTTTTATAACACCTTTTTAATTTTATCACTTCCACTTTCAAAATATGTTGTGTCTAGAATGAAGGCTTTCAGTTCTCTGTTGCGACATTCTTAACTGCTCTAACCCCCCTTGTGGTAGACCAATCTTTAGCAAAACCATCAATCACGGTGTTGTGCTATTGACCTTTGCACATTTATTCCTTAATACATTTGCCCTTGTCAATCCCTATTTTGCTTTTATGGTCACATATCCCAAACTCCACCTTGAAATTCTGTACATTTTTTAATGTGTCATATTTAAAGACTGGCACCTTCTCTTATCATCTCTCTGGGTGAAAATGATTTCTTTTTCTTCTTTAGGATCTCTGAACTCTTATAACTACTCCAAGAAATCATGGACACAATGTCAATTATACACATCTTTTCTTAAAGTGCTTTAAAGTCCGCTTTTTTTCCTGAGCCATAAATTCCTTCAGGAAATAGACTGTTACAATTTCCTTAAAGATTCCTTACAGAATGAAAGTGAAGATATCACATCTATAATGGTGGTTGGAGTATACAAACTAAATACTTATTTCTTAGTAATCATATCTAAAATTATAAACTATTCAGTATTGCTGCTTGGGAACAATTCAATACATGTTTATAGAAAGTTTATTTTGACTCAGCACTCAAATAAGTCATGAAAACTACAGAAGTGATTTTATTTTATTTTTAATGTTTATTTATTTTTGAGAGACAGGGAGTATGAGTGGGGGAGGAGTAGAGAATGAGAATCGGAAGCAGGCTCCAGGCTCTGAGCTGTCAGTACAGAGCCTGACATGGGGCTCGAAGTTACAAGCCATGAGATCATGACCTGAGCCAAAGTCAGACGCTTAATCGACTGAAGCACCCAGGCACTCCTACAGAAGTGATTTTAATAGGCCATATGCTTTCAGTACTAAATACTTTCAGTACAAGTATACTTTCAGTACTACTTGTCAGCAGTTCAATCTGACAAGAGAATCAAAATTAAATTAACACCACCAATGAAATAAGATGCTGATTTGTGCTGGTCGATTGTGTGCAGAGACGAAAAGAAATTCTGAGTCAACTATTGACTCAAATGTTGAAGATAATCAGGAAAAGAGAGCATACGAAACATTCCAAGAAGGAGATAAGGGAAGAAACATTCGATTACATGATTATGGAAGAAGTGCAATGTTCATGTGCAGAAAGAGGTGGTAATGAGACATCTAGAGAATAAGTACTAGCCTCCACACCATACAATGTGGTTCAGAATTGTGGATTTGAAAGTCAAAGTCCTGCATATTCAGCTCTGTTTCCCCACTCTAGCTTTAGTGCACAGGTAGGTCTTTGTGTTAAACAAAGCATTAGAGATCATGCTTCTTTCTTTATCTCTTGCTCTTTTCCTCAACCACAATTCTCGCTGACCAAGAGAACTCTGCGAGTACTTTGTTATCTTAAAAGCTTCAGATGAATAACTTTATTAAGTATTCAAACCTAGTCGGAGCATTAATATATGAATTTATATATATTAATAACGAAAGCAAGTTAGGAAAATTTTAAAAAGCCCTAGATCTAAGGATTTCAAGAAGAGTTAAGCATATTTTTGACAGAATAAAATGTGCTTTGACTAGGAACACTGCTAGCAAAGTAAAGCAGGGGTGAAGCAAAACTGTTGGGTGAAGGCTTATGTTTCATGAATAGGATGCTCCTCTTCCTTATAATTTTATAGACTTTTCCCATTAAAAACTGTATGAAAAAGAGATGTCAGAACAATTATGAGACAGTTCATAAAAATAAGTCATGGAAGTTGGAATGGTGAAGGTAAAGACCCCAGGATGAAACAGACAGGATATTTCAGCTTTAATTGATAGATGCAATACTAAGATAATTAAGGGGGTGCCTGGGTTGCTCAGTCGGTTAAGCGTCCGACTTTGGCTCAGGTCATGATCTCATGGTTGGTGGGTTCGAGCCCTGCGTCGGGCTCTGTGCTGACAGCCAGCTCAGAGCCTGGAGCCTGCTTCAGATTCTGTATCTCCCTCTCTCTCTGACCCTCCCTGGCTCATGCTCTCTCTCTCTCAGAAATAAATAAAAAAAAAACATTAAAAAATAATAAGATAATTAAGATGATATATATACACGTACACTGTGAAAGGATCCTGTCCCAATTGAGATAATACATCTATAATCTCACATATCTATTTTTTTTCATGAATTTGAGAACATATATGTTCTACTCTCTTATCAAATTCCAATTATGCACTAAAATGTTATCAACTGGAATCATTTTACACATTAGATTCTATAATCTTATTTATCTTATACCTGAAATTGTATACTCTTTACCACCCTCTCCTTATTTCCCACCTCCCAGACTCTGGCAAACACTTTTTTCCTTTTTTCATGAGTTTGACTTTTTCTTTTTTCCTTTCCTTTTCTTCCTTCCTTCCTTCCTTCCTTCCTTCCTTCCCTTCTTCCTTTCCTTCCTTCCTTCTTTCTAACATTCCACATATAAGTGATACAGTGCAGTATCTGTCTTTCTCTGTCTGGCTAATTTCACTTAGCATTATGCCTGCCAGTTTAAACCATGTTGTCTCAAACGGCAGGATTTCCTTATTTCTCAAGGCTGAATAATGTTTCATTGTATATATACACTACATTTTCTTTATCTGTTATCTGCTGACAGCCAAGTTGTTTCCATACCTTGGCTGCTGTGAATAATGCTGCAATAAATATAGCTGGACATATTATCTCTTTAAGATAATGGTTTCATTTCCTTTGGACATATACTCAGTGGAGAGATTATTGAATTGTATGCTAGTTCTTATTTTTAATTTATCGAGGAAACTCCTTCCTGTTTTCCATAATGGCTTTACCAGTTTACATTCCCAAAAACAGTGTACAAGGGGTCCCTTTTCTCTACATCTTTGCCAACATTTGTTACCTATTGTCTTTTCTGATAACAGCCCTGTAACAGATGTAAAGTGATATCTCAGTATGATTTTGATTTGCATTTCCTCAATGATCAGTGATGTTGAGCACCTTTTCATGTACCAGTAAACAATTTGTATGTCTTCTTTGGATAAATATCTATTTATACCTATGTCTTAAAATTTTTTAATGTTTATTTTTGAGAGAGAGAGAGAGAGCGAGCGAGCAAGCTGGGGAGGGACAGAGAGAGAGAGAGAGAGAGGGAGACACAGAATCTGAAGCAGTCTCCAGGCTCTGAGCTGTCAGCACAGAGCCCGACTCAGGGCTCCAACTCAAGAACTGTGAGATAATGACCTGAGCCAAAGTCATACACTTAACTGACTGAGCCACCCAGGTGGCCCTATGTCTATTTTTTAAATTAAGTTATTTATGTTTTTGCTATTGAATTGTATGAGTTCTTTGAATATTTTATGTATTAAATATGTCTTATTGGATATGTGATTTGCAAATATTTTCTCCCATTTCATAAACTGTCTTTTCATTTTGTTGATGGTTTCTTTGTGTACTCCCACTTCTGTGTTTTTAATTTTTGCTTTACTTGTTGAAGCTGATGAAAGCAAAAAATCATTCTCAAGAGTAATGTCAAGGACCTTACCCTTTATGTTTTCTTCTAGGAGTTGTATGATATCAGGTCTTACTTTTAAATCTTTAATCCATTTTGAGTTGGTGTTTGTATATTGTTGTAGGTTAACCTCAAGCATGGTTAAATACTAACATGCTATTTCTGCATCTGTAAATCCATTTGGCAAGCTTGTACTTCCCCGTTCTGGCTGAACAGGGGGTGTCCCTACCCACACCCTGTACGTAGGGTTACAGAACACCGCGTCACCATTCTACCCTGGTAGTCTATCACTTAGTCACTACCCCACAGCTTCTCAAATGTCTAATTATGGTTGGTCATTTCAAGACAAAGAACTTAAAATTGACACTCACACCCGAGTGTCACATGCAATTGGTTACCATAGTATGCTGTAGAATGTAATTGGTTAACTAAATAATGACATATTCTGCCTTACTGAGATCCATATAAGCTCACTGCCACCTTTGTTCGGGGCCATTCTCTGCATTTCTCCATGAGATCAGGAGATCAGGTTTGGCCCGGCCGTAAATAAAATCTTGCCTTACTTCTATTCATCGTTTGGTGGTCTCTTCGACAATCACCCTGTTTCATATATAGTATATGGCAATGGTTCAGTTTCATTTTGCATGTGGCTATCAAGTTTTTCTAGCACTATTTATTGAAGAGACTATCTCTGTTGTACATTCTTGGCTTCTTTGTTAAAAATTAATTGGCCGTATATGCATGGGTTTATTTCTGGGCTTTCTATATTGTTGCACTGATCTATGTATCTATTTTTATGCCAGTACTACACTGTTTTGGTTACTACAGCTTTGTAATAGTTTGGAATTAGGAAGGGGAATGCTAATGCCCTCAGCTTTGTAATTTCTCAAGATTGCTTTTGCTATTTGACTCATTTTGTGATTCTACACAAATGTTAGAATTTCTTTTTCTTTTCCCGAAAAATGCTATTGGGCTTTTGATAGCAGGATGGAAAGTATGTAGTTAAGTCCTTTCCAGGGAAAAACTGGGAAATGGGTGTTTTCGCCTGTTCCTTCTACATTGATCTTGGGTGTATGGTGGGGGTGGGGTGGGGTCGTGTCCCTGTGCTGGCTTAAGAACTTATTATTTGCTTCTTGTTGTCCTGGGAGATTTATATATGTCGCCCCATTGATTATCAGAGGACTCATATCTCAAGAAGTTATAAAACCTGAGGTACAAGATGTGTAACAAGTTTCTAATAAGGAGACACTAGTGGTGTGGTTTACTGTTGGCATGGGTCAGAGGGAGAAGATGGAGCAAGTGCCCACCAGCTTCCTTGGTCTCTGGGGAGGGTCACAGGCAGCCCCAGCTGTGTGATAAGTTAGAAGCCAGACCCTCAGGCAGCTTGTAACATATACAGTTAGGTCCTTCCAGGTAATAACTGAAAGATGGGCATTTTTGCCTGCCTTGTCTATGCTATGTTGGAGAACAGCCCTGGAGATGGCTACTGGGCTTTTAAGAACTGCTTCTTTGCTATAGTCACTGGCTAAATGCTTTGAGGACCCATCACTTGGATGGATGTCTTAAAAGCTGGAACACCAGATATGTGGTACAAACCCTTGTCTCCT
Source organism: Crocuta crocuta (assembly GCF_008692635.1). Classification (NCBI taxonomy): domain Eukaryota; kingdom Metazoa; phylum Chordata; class Mammalia; order Carnivora; family Hyaenidae; genus Crocuta; species Crocuta crocuta. Next base: position 12,191 of record NW_027529481.1, on the reverse strand, counting down.
CAGGGTGAAGCTGGGAGTTGGGTGTTCCTCCTTTATTTCCTGGCACTGTTGTAGGAGTGGGGTTTATGGTGAGAATGTGTCTCAGCCTTTCTTACCTGTTTCAGGGTGGATATTTTTTCATTCACCGAATAGGTAGAAATTAATTGGTCAACTCATTTCCGGGATTTCTCTGAGGGATCTGCTCCATGTGTAGCTGTACTGTGCTGTGTTCCTGGAAAGATCAAAGTTCAGGAACCTCCCATGTGGCCACTTGGTTTGACTTTTGCCACCCTTGCTATTCTTCAACCTAAATAGACAGGATTTTAAATTTAAATTTAAATTTCACTTGTGTTATTGATCTACGGACATTATTTAACCTTTCTAATGCTCGCTGTCTTCATTTGCAATCATAGGAAAAACAGTACCCCCATCTCACAGAGTTGTTTGAAGACTAAATAAGGCACTGTCAGGAAAAGAGCAGTTTCTGACACATAGTAGGGATTAAACAGATGTTTATTGTGATGCTTATATCATTTTAATGTACTCTTTCTTTCTAAATATGTATTTTCTGTGTTTATCTCAGAATATTCTCCTTGAATATTAACAGAAAATATAATTTTTCCTTAAACTTTTCTGATACTTTCTCATTGTTTACTTATACTATCTCATATCTTTTTAAAAAAACTCTCTCATTTTTCATTACTGTCAAGTTTCTCATCAATTTGACTTATATCCAAGGCTATCATAAATATTTTGTACTCTTTTCCTAACAAAACTTAGTTACATTTATAATAAATATAAGAAAAAGGAAAAGCTGGTTATACTGTACATTAAATTTACTTCTTTACTTTCAGATGACTATATATGATCCTTCAAATGTCTAATTTACTTATGCTTTGAAAAATGTAATTTAAAAGTAGTTGAAAACACTATTGCAGCATTTTTGTTATAGAAAATATAAAAATAAAGAGATAAAGCAAACCAGTAAAAGGTAAGAGTTTGTTTTGTTATGGTATAAAAATAATATATCTCCAGAGGCTGGGCTGACTCAGTTGGTAGAGCATGAAACTCTTGATCTTGGGGTCATCAGTCAAAACCCACATTGAGCATACAGCTTAGATATATATCCCTGTAACTTTTATTGTTATCTGCATAATCACTGTGGTCACTTTTACTTGACTACTGCTTTCCATTCTGTGAAATGCTAAACAAAAGGAACAAAAGAACTTTATCATGATCACCCTAAACCTGGGAATAATTAGATGTGACTGGATGTAATAGTTCTGAGCATATGGTCTCAGCCTCAAATATAAAATGTTTTCCTCATATTTCATATTTTTAACTGATAAAGACCTTGTTCAAATTTCTTCCTATTTTGGTAATATTCATAGTATAGTAATCATATTTTTCATGTTTGATATTATAACAGATTTTCTGTGATCTTGAACCTCCCAATACTTTAATTGTATTGTGTGACTTTATCATCAGCATTTTATTTTGTTTCGTTTTGTTTTGTTTGGTTGTTAATTAGATGAGGAAAGAGAGGATTGGGCAAAGGCAACTGAAATAACTGGATAATTGTGAATAAACAGCCGTGTTTTACTCACACAAATATATCCTCTGCGATAAATATACTGGGATATCTTTCCAGAGTCCTGTGTGATTTCAGCATAGTTTAGTGAAAATTCTTTATATTTTTCTGTATCAGTGAATATTTGTTCAGATAATAAATTTCCAGCAGTGAAAAAACAGCATGTTACGACCAATCAACCTATCATAGCAGAAGCCCAGAAGAAAAACATTACATGACAAGCGGCCCACAATTGATGAATAACAATGAAAACCAAAAAGGCTAATGAGAATCTAGTATTGCATTCCTGCAAGTCTCTAAAACCATAATCATATGCTAAGAAATTAATTAGAACGCACTTGTTATCTTATAATGGACACTTACACATGGCAAATTGAAACTTCCACTATATTTCTTTCTTACAGAGCCCATGAAATGTCAATGTCAATGACAGACAATGTGACATGTTAACACCATAAAAAAGTAGAGAAGGGCAACTGAATCTCAAATTCTGAGATCTAAGTAGGTACATACCTTAAATGAGGTAATTATATAATACTATAATATATACACATATTTCATATATTACAGTATTTAAGCAAGATATTATAGAGGCAAAATATCTGCTATGTTACGGGAAGTGGAATTACCTAGGTTGAGAAAAAAGGCATCACTAGGAAAGTTGCATTATGTACAAAGTAGTCCATGAAGTCAAGTCTGGATAGAATCTTCCTGGAAGTTCCACCTACATCCAAAGACAGAACCCCAGGCCATTATTGTCAGCATAACATCAAAGTCGCCATAGAAGTCATGAGATGCTTGCTATTTTTCACTTCATCAAGAGAACCTATTTGTTAACCCTGTGACGAAGAAATGGGTATATTATTGAAAATTTTATGTAATTTATGTTAATAATATAATCACTACAATGGATTTTAGAGTTAATGCACTATACATACTTATTTAAACCTAAATTGAATGGCTAAATTAATTTCAGTTATGAAATTTAAAAATGTAATTTATTATACATAAAGGACTGCCTAAGTGCATGGGAATATTTCTCTCATACAATTTATATATTTGCCTTGTTGGATGTTTGAAGTGATTAAGGTAATCAGATAAATTAAATTTTTGATTGTAGCTTACAGCCCAGGTGAATTTAATTAAATATGTAAATATAAAGTTTAAACAGATTTTAATTCCTCAAATGTATAAATTAGTTGAACATAAATTTAAACCAAATAAAGCGATTAATCTCATTTTATAGGTAATTACTAGATTAAAATAAGCTTAAAGTCTCAAGGAAAACTAAATTTAAAGTTTTAAACTATAATAACTGAACTATTAATTAAAAGTAACTAAAACTATGTTTTATTGTGTCAAAATGTTCCCCGCTGACCTAAGAAAAAAGAAAGGATCTAGTAGACTTAAATTACATATCTTACCATTTGGTATAATAATATTCCTGCATTATAAGCATAGAACATCAAAATGAAATAAAATGTTCTATGCTTATAAGGATGTTAAAAAATTAAAAACACTCAGATTTCCAATTGTGAATCTTTTCACCCCAAATATTCACATTCATGCTCATTGACTAAGAATGTACTTAGGTAGATATCCTTGAGATAAATTTTCCAAACCACTCTCTGAACCAAGTGAAGTGGAAAATGAAACAGGAAGGACAGGTAAATTGTTAAGCTAAATATAATTAGTTTTATTTTAAAAAATGCATGTTAGAATCTGTTGTTTAACTTAATGAAGGAAAAGCAAATCTTTCATAGCTATTTCAGGAAGGTAAACAAATAAACAAGAATATTATCTCATGTATATTTTAGATAGCTCACATATCATGACTAGTAAGGTCCAGTGATTTCCAGATTAATCAAAAGACTACTAAACCATTCTAAGAGGAATAGCATTTCTTCCCCCCCTTCCTTCCTCCGTGTCCCTTTCTTTCTCTGTCTTTCCCTCCATTTTCCTTGCTTTTCTTCTTTCCTTCATTTCTATCTTGAACTCCTTCCTTCCATTATCTATTTCTCCATCTTTCCTTTCCTCCCTCTGTATATCACTTCTTCTTTTTCTTCATTCCTACATCCCCTCACTACCTTTTCTCGTTTCTTTCCAAAAATTAATATTTTTGTTGATGTGCAAAGTATTACATTTTGTTTAATCAATTTATTTTCTTATTCTTATTGAAAGACTATCTCAGTGTCCAAATATCCAAAATTTGGGAGTTAAGATTTATATTGAACTTGTTATGCCTAAAAGGATGTTATTTCTTTAACCAGTGGTTCCACATTGGGAAAATCACCTCTCTTAAAGTTGAATGTTTTATCTGATAGAATCTTTTGCTTTGTTTAATTTAGAAAGAAAATGCCCTGCTAAAAATTGTTTGAATAAATTATTCAATATTGTTCAACACACACAATCCTTAACATTAGAAGAAGAAACAATGTTTACTGATACTATACAGATGCAAAAATCTATTAAGTATAGTTGCCAAGTACTATAGCTCTTAGAAACGAATGAAGTAAACTTGCTGTATCACTTCCAATTTTAGTTCACTTGGGGATTTTCTACACACCTGCTGACTGACTTATTTCAAAAGGGAACCCATTGATATTCTTATTACAGCAGTGGTTCCTGATTACTTGACCAGACCATTGGAATGTCAGGACACAACACTTACCAGTTTGGAATGACCATATATGCTATCTATCCTCAAGCCTCCTGAGAGAGAGTTTAGAGAAATTCTTTTTATTTTATTTTTTTAAGTTTATTTATTTATTTTGAGAGAGACAGACAAAGTGAGCAGGGGAAGGACAAATAAGGAGGGAGGGAGAGAGAGAATCCCAAACAGGCTCCGTGGTGCCAGTGCAGAGACTGATACTGGGCTTGAACCCACACAATGGAGATCATTATCTGAGCTGAAACCAAGACTTGGATGCTCAACCCACTGAACCACCCAGGCCCCCTGAGAAATTCATTTCAGAATGGAAGATAAGTAACATGCATCAGTGTATCATTTTATATGCTTTGAGAATCCTCCTTCCACTTGCCCAGAGTAAAGCAAAATGATATGATAAAAAGGATGTTCTTAAGATGATAAGCCATTGTAGAATCTGTACACTGACCGAGTTGACCCCCCTTCTTCCTTGCCTCTCATACTGGTTGTTAATAGCTTATAAAGAAACCTATATGAACTAATCCATAAAAACATAAAAGCCAAAATTAAAAAAAAATGGCAGTATATAAAAGTATTGTTTCTCAACTGCAAGCCTACAATTTCTATACTCTACTTTGCAAGTATAGAGTAATGTGGAAATCTGCAAAACACATTTCTTCTTTGCCAGCTGACTCATTGTTGGCCTTGACCAATAGGAGGTAGTAGAGGAATTGTGAAGACAAAAGAATGGAGGAGGAACATGCTTGTCTAGTTTGCTCTCTATCTTTTTTTGGCTTCCAGTGTCCTCTTTATATTTTCTGTTCCATTGGTGTCACCAAAGCAACACTTTCTTCTTCTCAGGTGAAACTTTTTCCTAGAAGCAGCAGTTGATTCTAGATTGCAGTTTTGCCAACACTCACAGAACTAGACCCAACATATACTATCAGGGACACTTCATCCTTAAAAATCTCATCTCCAGGCCCATGGGGACCCTTCTCCAATTTCAGAGACATCAGTGGTAAGGAAGCAGCATCCCTGTCTCATGAGTTCAAGCTTTCTGGACTCTCTCCTAAAACCTTAGAAATGTTGGTAATTCCTATCTCTTCTCTTTGTCCTCACACCCCTAAGGGAATAGCTGTTTCTGCAGTTGCTATTGCTATAATACCTTAGCATTTCATTTTTACCTTTTAATATCTTCAATAACTGGTTAAGAATTCTTTCTAGTAGATTTTCTCTGCCATACAATAATTGACGTGCTTATGTCTCTTGACCAGACATTGGCTAACATACCACCTAATTAAAATTGTATTCCCTCAAATTCTCATCTACCCTATGTCTACCCTAATTTGTTTCTCATCACATTAATTATTTCTAGTTGATGTACTGTATTTTTCCTCTTGATAATATTTTTCTTATGTCTTCTACTGCTAGAATGTGAGTTTTTTGGACTCATTTTGTTATGCTATGCTCATTGCTACAACCACAGTGATGAGAACATTGACAAGTAGCAAATAATAAATATGTATTTTATAAACAAATAAATTCATATGCTGTAAAATTAATCAACACAAAACTATGAAGAAATAAGTAGAAAACACTTATCTTAAATCAGTACCTGGAAATATGCATAATTGACCTTACAAAGCATCCTTTTTAGCCACCAAGGTATATAAATAATTGATAAAAACTCAATGTAGATAGAAAGCACTTAGGACAACTGAATAAAACTATTAAGATTATTTTTATAAAATATTAATTTCATTTTAACTTAACTGAATAAACATAAACTCAAGTAAAAATGATAGAGTTACTAAATATGAACAAAATGTTATTATGTGGGATATTAGTTGTTAAAAGAGAGGTTGAAAACTCACAGCAGATTGAAGAATTTGTCCTACTGATCTTTTTATGTTCATAGTGTTATAAATTTTTAAAAATGTGTTTATGATAAGCATATGGACTCCAGGCTCCCACAGTTCCCAATTGCCTTAAATCCAATTATTTTATTCCTTTTATTTTATGCCTGTATCTGGTAGCATTTGCATTTATGACCCCTGTATAAAGATCTCGAGAAAATTAATGAAAAAATGGTTTCATGGACACATGAAGTAGTTGAGTCTTTGTCATTTGATAAATGTCTCAGGAACAGAACTGAAAACGTATAGTTCTTTAAAATTAAATCCATAAAACCTGTCTGTACAATATTACCAATACAATAAAATACAACTGATTTGCTACATGACTCAGAAAAGTGATTCATTTCCTCAGTGTCTATATTTTGGGATATAATATAAAATTTATTTAAGAAAACTTTATTTTAAATTACTTCCCATGATGCCAAAGTGACTAGTATAACTCTTTACAAATCTGTTCTTTAGTTCAGTTCAGTGGTTACTGATTCATTTTTACTGTCTGCCGGTTCCTATACTAGAAACTGGAAATGCAAAGTAATGTATGAATATGTCTTGGTCCTCAAGGAACTTACTGAAATTTATACTTTGAGATCTTTTTATATTTACACAGTAATCTAAAATAGGCATAGAGTCTAAGACTTCCTTCACAAGGTCATTTTTAAATTTTTTCCTTTAATGTAGAGTGAATGAAATAAGCAATCTAAGATGATCTCCCCTATCAAAAAAAAAAAAATCACCTACAGCAAGGTCTGTTTGATAACTAGATTGTTTGCCATCTATCTATGTATCTATCATCATTTTTAAAATTTTTAAAAATGTTTATTTATTTTATTGAGAGAGAGACACACACACACACAGAGCACAAGCAGGGGATGGGCAGAGAGGAGGAGACACACAATCTGAAGCAGGTTTCAAGCTCTGAGCCGTCAGCACAAAGCCTGATGTGGGGTTCAAACTCACAAACTGTGAGATCATGACCTGATCCGAAGTCGACGCTTAACCCACTGAGCCACCCAGGCACTCCACTATCATCTATATTTTTGTAGAGAGAGAGAGAGAGATGAGATTGCAATATTGAGATCACTTAACTAGGGAAAACTATTTACCAAGTCAGTAAATATATCAAAATGTGTTCAGATTGGATATACAGATGGATCTTCAATTTATAATCCAAGAAAAACTGAAAGAAAAAAAGAGGGGGAGGTGTTCAGACATCCTTTTATCCCTTTTTCCAGCCACTGTTACATGCGCAGAGAGGTTTAGGGTTATGTTGTACGTATTCTCCATCTTATGTTCTCCATGGATGGAGGAATCTTTCTCAGAAGAGGGCTCAGCATAGTCCTGGAAATACCTAGAATTATAGTAGAGATAAGAGGTCAGGGGAAAGGACAGCCTGATTTGAACTGGGTTTCTTGATTCTTATTTTAAATGTTAAAAGTTTTCCAATTTAAGTGTGGAAACTGCATGGTTATTATTCCTAAATTCGAAGGACCTCAGACATCAAGATATTTGTATGTGTTATTTTCATTGAAAAGCAGTCAGAGCATTTGAGGGCAAGGATACTAACTGATTTAACTACTAAGGCTTTGAGGATTCCTAGGAAAGTAAAAAGGGCCAATGTTTATAATGTATCTATTCAATGTTGAATGTTGAGCCAGGTTCTTTGCATACAATTTGCTACATTTGCTGATTACAACAACTTTGTGAGGCATGTCCTACTTCTCTCAAATTTACAGCTGAAGAAACAAAAATGGAAGAATTTAATTTTCCCAAGGTAGACATCACATAATAAAGGTGGGACTAAACTAAGGTCAGACTAGAAGCCTAGCCTGTGAATGTTCCATTCTTACTTGTCCAGCTGTAAAATGAGGAAAAATATCTCTTAGGTTTATCCAGCTTTGAAAGGTTAACTCTTATTTAAATAATATCTCAAATAGGTATTAGTAAAATTCCTATATTTTTCCTATTCTTAGCAAGCTAATTTATTCATATTTCTAAGTAGAGACCTAGAAGCAGAGATCATGGGGGTGCCTGGGTGGATCAGTTGGTTAAGGTTCGGACTCTAGATTTTGGCTCAGGTCATGATATCATGGTTCATGAGTTCAAGCCCTGCATTAGGCTCCGTGCTGACTGAGAAGAGCCTGCTTGGGATTCTGACACTCTGTCTCTTTCTCTCTCTCTGTCTCAAAATAAGTAAATAAACTTAAAAAAAGAAGAGTAAATCATGACTTGGACCAGGAAAGAACATCTATTTCTTAAACACTCTCCTCTAGGTCCCTGAACACATTTCCACATTGCAATGAGCAAAGAAATGGGGCCATAGCTATAGCTTTAACATAGCTGGTCTCTAGTTATCTCTTTTAACTGAGGGTCCTATGCTATTAACAATCTAAATATTCACATAATTGCTTGGAATGCTAGTCAACAAAGGAACTTTTAGAGAATTCTCCTATCATTTCTTCTTCATTTCCTTTTTCCATATTTTCACCCATGCATGAATGTGTCTGATTTTCCCATCTCCAAAAAAAGCTGGAAGACTCATAAGAAAACTATTGTCTTTGTTTCCTACATTTCTTTCCTGCTTTTCACTGAGTCTTAGTTTTTTGTTTTTATGTTTATTTATTTTTGAGAGAGAGAGAGACAGTGTGTGAGCAGGGCAGGGGCAGAGAGAGAGGGGGAAACACAGAATCTGAAGCAGGCTCCAGGCTCTGAGCTGTAAGCACATAGCCTGATATGGGGTCCAAACTCATGAACCACAAGATCATGACCTGAGCTGATGTCAGACGCTTAACCAACTGAGTCATGCAGGTGCCCCTTTTGCCTTTTAACCAAAAGTTATTTGTGGCATCAGATAGATCTCATGTAGAGTTCCTATCAGTATATATTATCATTATTAATATTGGTATTTGTCTCTAGAAAACTTTAAAGAAAACACAGACACACACACACACACACACACACACACATACACACACACCCGTTTAACCTGAGGGGATTTTTGTTTACTAGGTTCCTGAAGTGCAATTAAAATGAAAATAACATGTTAAAACAAATGCACACTGCTGAATTCAATCTGCCTCCACAGCAACCATCTGTTAAGGTAAAATATACACCGATGATCCCAGGGGTGCAAATCCTTACCTAATGCCTGTGACAACAGAAGGGAAATCTAAATTCAGAAAGTAATGTAGAGTGGGAAACAGTGAACAGATCAGCAGTCATTTCTATAGCCTCCTGCCCTCAGAATAAATGTGCAATACACTGTGGTACTATTTCTATGTAAAACATGACATTGGAAACACTGCTTCACTAATTTAGAATTCCAATGGCTATGATTCCTTAGAAGACTAAGCACAAATTTTCTAGCTATTCATATGTTCTTCATGTGTCTCCTAGTTTGTTTATCTTCCTGGAAAGTGTTCCATAAGGACATGTGGGAGGATAAATTTAAAATTCCAGTGACCTGGAAAAAAAAATTTTGTCCATCTCATTCTGTGGCTACTTTTGGTCAATGTAGATGTAGGGCTGCCACAGCTGAACACAGCTAGAGCTATCTTCTTACTGTCATATCCTTGTCTCAGCTACTGACTCTTCACTCTACAGGCAGCTTTGCAGTCACACAGGTAACTGACAGACTTACCAGAGGAACAAAATCCAAATGATAATAAATGAATAATTTTGAAATATAAAGCTTAAATTGATAATATATGGATGTCTAGACTTTATTGGAAATTATAGGAAAAACACAATGTAGGGCAATTAAATAAAAAAGTAACGAAGTATTTTCAAACATTAATAAACATTTACTTATTTCATGAATTATTTAGTCCATAATGGCAGAGATATAAGACAGAATATATGTATATTATCAGGGATTATCTTTCTGGGATCTTCCAGATTCTAGAGCCAGGTAACTGACACCTTCACAGGAATGCATCGGACCCACTTTTCACTTCTTAACATTTTTCTAAAAAAAAAACTAGATTATCTAAGGATTCATTTATTCCATATATTGAAAAAAAACAGGAATTAAAGATTTGTTCACCTATAAGATGGTATATACCCAGTTGTTGGACTTCGTGATTCAGTAGAAAGCAATACTTTTCACATGCCAGTTAGATGAAGTTCATGTTATAATAACCCCTCTGAAACTCTCTATGAAACATATTCATTTGCCGTATGCAAATGAAAAATAAATTTCTGTCAAAATGTCAGCTATATAGACATATAGACAAAGAGAAGAAGTTCTCCTATGTTTCAATCAAAATTCTTTTTGTTCCTTTCCTGGTAATGCAAATGTCTCTGTGAAGCGTTATCTGTTCACTACTGTAGACATCTTTTGAACCCTGATCCTTTGATGAGAAATGTAAGATGACAAAGGCCATTTACATAGGTGTGTCATTTCACACACACACACACACACACACACACACACACACACACACACACACAATATAAACACAAGTTATTCCCAGACCTCTTATACCTTTTCTTGACATGAAATATGTTGTTTTACATATGGAAGAAAATAAAATTACATTTAACTTTTGGGAGTCATAGTTTTAGCATCTAGACTCTATTTACACCTTCTTTATGGAGCTGCTTACTGAACTTTTTCTGTCAATTTGGACATTTGAATATATAAGATAAGAACACATACACAACTTATTTAGACATGGAACATTTGAGCAGAACCCTTAAAAATCATGTGCTCCTTTTTAAGAAACAGGGAGCAGGGAAGCCATCTGGTAAAAAACATGAATAGTTTATATACAAAGACACAGAAACAAAATAAAAAAATAAATTGTCCAGATCAATGATATTCAGCCTGATGAAATGCCTGATGGTCAGTATCCTGATACTCAATTGACTTTTTTTTTTTTTTTAGAAAAAGGTGAAACTTGACAAGATACTATGAGCAAAGAATGGAAGCTTAAATATTTCAATCACAGGCAAACTATAGAGTTGAGAATTACACAATAATTTCAAGAATTAACCAAATCAACACAAACTGGAACAAACCAAAATACAACAAAAGGATAAGTAAAAAATCATATGAATAAACATTTAACAAAAATTTAATTATTGTGAATAATTCTATAACAAATATGGAAGCACACATACATTTTTTATATTCCGTTTTTGTTTCCTTTGGAACTATACCCAGAAGTGGAACTGCTTTATCAGCTGAGATACAGAAACACCTGTGTGTCCACTGATGGATGAATGGACAAGGAAGATATGGTTAATATATACAATGGAATACTACTCAGCCACATGAAAGAAGGAAATCCTGCCATTTGTTAACAACATGGATGGACCTTGAGGGGTTTATGCAAAATAAACCAAATAAAAAAGGGCAAATGCTATATAAAAGAGCTGAACTCACAGAGAATGGATTAAGGGTTGCTAGGGGCTGTGGGGAGTGGTATTAGAACTGGGGAAAAGTTGGTCAGGGGGCAAAAATTTCCAGCTAGAAGATGAATTAGTTCTGGGGATTTAATGCATTGCTTTGTGATTGTAGTTAACAGTACTGTATTGCAGAAGTGAAAATTGCTGAGAGTAGATCATAAATGTTCTGACTATAAAAAACAAAGATAATCCTATGTGATGTGATGGAGGTGTTAGCTAATACTATAGGGGTAATTATAGTACAATATATGAGCGTATCAAATCAACATGTTTTACACCTTAAACTAATACAATGTTAGATGTCAATTATATTTCGAATAAGCTCTGGAGGGAAAAACAAAACAAAACTTTGAGAAGCTTCTCCGAAGACAGAATGCTGTATACTTCTATCAAATGGGGTGAGTTATTAGCTTTACCCTGGAACAGACAGCAGCCAAAGGAAAGCACTGAAGAATTAAAAAACCTTTTTTTAAATCTTGTTCTTGCCTTTTTCCTATTTAGTGCTCTGAGACATTCATTGTCTTCTCTCACTACAGTGGACCACCAGTGCTAACATATGCATAAAAAGAATGGGCAAAAGACTTGATAGGGTAAAATATATATATATTTTTTTACAAATAGTTTATTTTCAAATTAGTTTCCACATAAC